>NC_134266.1:180311775-180483774 GCF_031893055.1 Leptodactylus fuscus | reverse complement strand
TCCCAGGTTTGGACCAATTCATGGTGGAGGGAGCCTCTAACCAGCCCAGTTTGGGACCAATTCATGGTGGAGGGAGCCTCTAAAAACCCAGTTTGGGCAAAATCATGGTGAGGGAGCCTCTAACCAGCCCAGTTTGGGCAAATTCATGTGAAGGAGCCTCTAAAACCCAGTTTGGACCAATTCATGGTGGAGGGAGCCTCTAAACAGCCCAGTTTGGGCAAATTCATGGTGGAGGGAGCCTCTAACCAGCCCAGTTTGGACCAATTCATGGTGGAGGGGAGCCTCTAACCAGCCCAGTTTGGGCAAATTCATGGTGGAGGGAGCCTCTAAAAACCCCAGTTTGGACCAATTCATGGTGGAGGGAGCCTCTAAAAACCCCAGTTTGGACCAATTCATGGTGGAGGGAGCCTCTAAAAACCCCAGTTTGGACCAATTCATGGTGGAGGGGAGCCTCTAAAAACCCCAGTTTGGACCAATTCATGGTGGAGGGAGCCTCTAACCAGCCCAGTTTGGGCAAATTCATGGTGGAGGGAGCCTCTAAAAACCCCAGTTTGGACCAATTCATGGTGGAGGGAGCCTCTAACCAGCCCAGTTGGGCAAATTCATGGTGGAGGGAGCCTCTAACCAGCCCAGTTTGGGCAAATTCATGGTGGAGGGAGCCTCTAACCAGCCCAGTTTGGACCAATTCATGGTGGAGGGAGCCTCTAACCAGCCCAGTTTGGACCAATTCATGGTGGAGGGAGCCTCTAAAAACCCCAGTTGGGCAAATTCATGGTGGAGGGAGCCTCTAAAAACCCCAGTATGGGCAAATTCATGGTGGAGGGAGCCTCTAACCAGCCCAGTTTGGGCAAATTCATGGTGGAGGGAGCCTCTAAAAACCCCAGTTTGGACCAATTCATGGTGGAGGGAGCCTCTAACCAGCCCAGGTTGGGCAAATTCATGGTGGAGGGAGCCTCTAACCAGCCCAGTTTGGGCCAATTCATGGTGGAGGGAGCCCTCTAACCAGCCCAGTTTGGGCAAATTCATGGTGGAGGGAGCCTCTAAAAGCCCCAGTTTTGGACCAATCATGGTGGAGGGAGCCTCTAACTAGCCCAGTTTGGGCAAATTCATGGTGGAGGGAGCCTCTAAAAACCCCAGTTTGGACCAATTCATGGTGGAGGGAGCCTCTAACCAGCCCAGGTTGGGCCAATTCATGGTGGAGGGAGCCCTCTAACCAGCCCAGTTTGGGCAAATTCATGGTGGAGGGAGCCTCTAACAAGCCCAGTTTGGACCAATTCAAGGTGGAGGGAGCCTCTAACCAGCCCAGTTTGGGCAAATTCATGGTGGAGGGAGCCTCTAAAAACCCCAGTTTGGGCATAATTCATGGTGGAGGGAGCCTCTAAAAAACCCCAGTTTGGACCAATTCATGGTGGAGGGAGCCTCTAACCAGCCCAGTTTGGACCAATTCATGGTGGAGGGAGCCTCTAACCAGCCCAGTTTGGGCAAATTCATGGTGGAGGGAGCCTCTAAAAACCCCAGTTTGGGACCCAATTCATGGTGGAGGGAGCCTCTAACCAGCCCAGTTTGGGCAAATTCATGGTGGAGGGAGCCCTCTAAAAACCCCAGTTTGGACCAATTCATGGTGGAGGGAGCCTCTAACCAGCCCAGTTTGGACCAATTCATGGTGGAGGGAGCCTCTAACCAGCCCAGTTTGGACCAATTCATGGTGGAGGGAGCCTCTAAAAACCCCAGTTTGGGCAAATTCATGGTGGAGGGAGCCTCTAAAAACCCCAGTTTGGGCAAATTCATGGTGGAGGGAGCCTCTAAC
Source organism: Leptodactylus fuscus (assembly GCF_031893055.1). Lineage (NCBI taxonomy): Eukaryota > Metazoa > Chordata > Amphibia > Anura > Leptodactylidae > Leptodactylus > Leptodactylus fuscus. The sequence continues at coordinate 180,481,967 of NC_134266.1, read as the reverse complement.
CAGCCCAGTTTGGGCAAATTCATGGTGAAGGGAGCCTCTAAAAAACCCCAGTTTGGACCAATTCATGTGGAGGGAGCCTCTAAACAGCCCAGTTTTGGGCAAATTCACGGTGGAGGGAGCCTCTAACCAGCCAAGTTTGGACCAATTCATGGTGGAGGGAGCCTCTAACCAGCCCAGTTTGGGCAAATTCATGGTGGAGGGAGCCTCTAAAAACCCCAGTTTGGACCAATTCATGGTGGAGGGAGCCTCTAAAAACCCCAGTTTGGACCAATTCATGGTGGAGGGAGCCTCTAACCAGCCCAGTTTGGACCAATTCATGGTGGAGGGAGCCTTTAACCAGCCCAGTTTGGGCTAATTCATGGTGGAGGGAGCCTCTAAAACCCCCAGTTTGGGCAAAATCATGGTGGAGGGAGCCTCAAAAACCCCAGTTTGGACCAATTCATGGTGCAGGGAGCCTCTAACCAGCCCAGTTTGGGCAAATTCATGGTGGAGGGAGCCTCTAAAAACCCCAGTTTGGACCAATTCATGGTGGAGGGAGCCTCTAACCAGCCCAGTTTGGGCAAATTCATGGTGGAGGGAGCCTCTAAAAACCCCAGTTTGGGCAAATTCATGGTGGAGGGAGCCTCTAAAAACCCCAGTTTGGACCAATTCATGGTGGAGGGAGCCTCTAACCAGCCCAGTTTTGGGCAAATTCATGGTGGAGGTAGCTTCTAACCAGCCCAGTTTGGGCAAATTCATGGTGGAGGGAGCCTCTAAAAACCCCAGTTTGGACCAATTCATGGTGGAGGGAGCCTCTAACCAGCCCAGTTTGGGCAAATTCGATGGTGGGTAGGGGGAGCCTCTAACCAGCCCAGTTTGGGCAAATTCATGGTGGAGGGAGCCTCTAACCAGCCAGTTTGGACCAATTCATGGTGGAGGGAGCCTCTAACCAGCCCAGTTTGGACCAATCATGGTGGAGGGAGCCTCTAACCAGCCCAGTTTGGGCAAATTCATGGTGGAGGGAGCCTCTAAAAACCCCAGTTTGGACCAATTCATGGTGAAGGAGCCTCTAAAAACCCCAGTTTGGACCAATTCATGGTGGAGGGAGCCTCTAACCAGCCCAGTTTGGGCAAATTCATGGTGGAGGGAGCCTCTAAAAACCCCAGTTTGGACCAATTCATGGTGGAGGGAGCCTCTAACCAGCCCAGTTTGGACCAATTCATGTGGAGGGAGCCTTTAACCAGCCCAGTTTGGCTAATTCATGTGGAGGGAGCCTCTAAAACCCCCAGTTTGGGCAAATTCATGGTGGAGGGAGCCTCAAAAACCCCAGTTTGGACCAATTCATGGTGCAGGGGAGCCTCTAACCAGCCCAGTTTGGGCAAATTCATGGTGGAGGGGAGCCTCTAAAAACCCCAGTTTGGACCAATTCATGGTGGAGGGAGCCTCTAACCAGCCCAGTTTGGGCAAATTCATGGTGGAGGGAGCCTCTAAAAACCCCAGTTTGGGCAAATTCATGGTGGAGGGAGCCTCTAAAAACCCCAGTTTGGACCAATTCATGGTGGAGGGAGCCTCTAACCAGCCCAGTTTGGGCAAATTCATGGTGGAGGGAGCCTCTAACCAGCCCAGTTTGGGCAAATTCATGGTGGAGGAGCCTCTAACCAGCCCAGTTTGGACCAATTCATGGTGGAGGGAGCCTCTAACCAGCCAGTTTGGACCAATTCATGGTGGAGGGAGCCTCTAACCAGCCCAGTTTGGGCAAATTCATGGTGGAGGGAGCCTCTAAAAACCCCAGTTTGGACCAATTCATGGTGGAAGGAGCCTCTAAAAACCCCAGTTTGGACCAATTCATGGTGGAGGGAGCCCTCTAACCAGCCAGTTTGGGCAAATTCATGGTGGAGGGAGCCTCTAAAAACCCCAGTTTGGACCAATTCATGGTGGAGGGAGCCTCTAAAAACCCCAGTTTGGACCAATTCATGGTGGAGGGAGCCTCTAAAATACCCAGTTTGGGCAAATTCATGGTGGAGGGAGCCTCTAAAAACCCCAGTTTGGACCAATTCATAGTGGAGGGAGCCTCTAAAAACCCCAGTTTGGACCAATTCATGGTGGAGGGAGCCTCTAACCAGCCCAGTTTGGGCAAATTCATGGTGGAGGAGCCTCTAAAAACCCCAGTTTGGACCAATTCATGGTGGAGGGAGCCGCTAACCAGCCCAGGTTGGGCAAATTCATGGTGGAGGGAGCCTCTAACCAGCCCAGTTTGGGCCAATTCATGGTGGAGGGAGCCTCTAACTAGCCCAGTTTGGGCAAATTCATGGTGGAGGGAGCCTCTAAAAACCCCAGTTTGGACCAATTCATGGTGGAGGGAGCCTCTAACCAGCCCAGGTTGGGCCAATTCATGGTGGAGGGAGCCTCTAACCAGCCCAGTTTGGGCAAATTCATGGTGGAGGGAGCCTCTAACAAGCCCAGTTTGGACCAATTCAAGGTGGAGGGAGCCTCTAACCAGCCCAGTTTGGGCAAATTCATGGTGGAGGGAGCCTCTAAAAACCCCAGTTTGGGCAAATTCATGGTGGAGGGAGCCTCTAAAAACCCAGTTTGGATCAATTCATTGGTGGAGGGAGCCTCTAACCAGCCCAGTTTGGACCAATTCATGGTGGAGGGAGCCCTCTAACCAGCCCAGTTTGGGCAAATTCATGGTGGAGGGAGCCTCTAAAAACCCAGTTTGGACCAATTCATGGTGGAGGGAGCCTCTAAAAACCCCAGTTTGGACCAATTCATGGTGGAGGGAGCCTCTAAAAGAACCCAGTTTGGGCAAATTCATGGTGGAGGGAGCCTCTAAAAACCCCAGTTTGGACCAATTCATGGTGGAGGGAGCCTCTAAAAACCCCAGTTTGGACCAATTCATGGTGGAGGGAGCCTCTAACCAGCCCAGTTTGGGCAAATTCATGGTGGAGGAAGCCTCTAAAAACCCCAGTTTGGACCAATTCATGGTGGAGGGAGCCTCTAACCAGCCCAGGTTGGGCAAATTCATGGTGGAGGGAGCCTCTAACCAGCCCAGTTTGGGCAAATTCATGGTGGAGGGAGCCTCTAACAAGCCCAGTTTGGACCAATTCATGGTGGAGGGAGCCTCTAACCAGCCCAGTTTGGACCAATTCATGGTGGAGGGAGCCTCTAACCAGCCTAGTTTGGGCAAATTCATGGTGGAGGGAGCCTCTAAAAACCCCAGTTTGGACCAATTCATGGTGGAGGGAGCCTCTAACCAGCCCAGTTTGGGCAAATTCATGATGGAGGGAGCCTCTAAAAACCCCAGTTTGGACCAATTCATGGTGGAGGGAGCCTCTAACCAGCCCAGTTTGGACCAATTCATGGTGGAGGGAGCCTCTAACCAGCCCAGTTTGGACCAATTCATCGTGGAGGGAGCCTCTAACCAGCACAGTTTGGACCAATTCATGGTGGAGGGAGCCTCTAACCAGCCCAGTTTGGGCAAATTCATGGTGGAGGGAGCTTCTAAAAACCCCAGTTTGGGCAAATTCATGGTGAGGGAGCCTCTAAAAACCCCAGTTTGGACCAATTCATGTGGAGGGAGCCTCTAACCAGCCAGTTTGGGCAAATTCATGGTGGAGGGAGCCCTCTAAAACCCCAGTTTGGGCAAATTCATGGTGGAGGGAGCCTCTAAATCCCCAGTTTGGACCAATTCATGGTGGAGGGAGCCCTCTAACCAGCCCAGTTTGGGCAAATTCATGGTGGAGGGAGCCTCTAAAAACCCAGTTTGGACCAATTCATGGTGGAGTGAGCCTCTAACCAGCCCAGTTTGGACCAATTCATGGTGGAGGGAGCCTCTAACCAGCCCAGTTTGGGCAAATTCATGGTGGAGGGAGCTCTAAAAACCCCAGTTTGGGCAAATTCATGGTGGAGGGAGCCTCTAAAAAAACCCCAGTTTGGACCAATTCATGGTGGAGGGAGCCTCTAACCAGCCCAGTTTGGATCAATTCATGGTGGAGGGAGCCTCTAACCAGCCCAGTTTGGGCAAATTCATGGTGGAGGGGAGCCTCTAAAAACCCCAGTTTGGACCAATTCATGGTGGAGGGAGCCTCTAACCAGCCCAGTTTGGGCAAATTCATGGTGGAGGAGCCTCTAAAAACCCCAGTTTGGACCAATTCATGGTGGAGGGAGCCTCTAACCAGCCCAGTTTGGGCAAATTCATGGTGGAGGGTAGCTTCTTAACCAGCCCAGTTTGGGCAAATTCATGGTGGAGGGAGCCTCTAAAAACCCCAGTTTGGACCAATTCATGGTGGAGGGAGCCTCTAACCAGCCCAGTTTGGGCAAATTCATGGTGGAGGGAGCCTCTAACCAGCCCAGTTTGGGCAAATTCATGGTGGAGGGAGCCTCTAACCAGCCCAGTTTGGACCAATTCATGGTGGAGGGAGCCTCTAACCAGCCCAGTTTGGACCAATTCATGGTGGAGGGAGCCTCTAACCAGCCCAGTTTGGGCAAATTCATGGTGGAGGGAGCCTTTAAAAACCCCAGTTTGGACCAATTCATGGTGGAGGGAGCCTCTAAAAACCCCAGTTTGGACCAATTCATGGTGGAGGGAGCCTCTAACCAGCCCAGTTTGGGCAAATTCATGGTGGAGGGAGCCTCTAAAAACCCCAGTTTTGACCAATTCATGGTGGAGGGAGCCTCTAAAAACCCCAGTTTGGACCAATTCATGGTGGAGGGAGCCTCTAAAAAACCCAGTTTGGGCAAATTCATGGTGGAGGGAGCCTCTAAAAACCCCAGTTTGGACCAATTCATGGTGGAGGGAGCCTCTAAAAACCCCAGTTTGGACCAATTCATGGTGGAGGGAGCCTCTAACCAGCCCAGTTTGGGCAAATTCATGGTGGAGGGAGCCTCTAAAAACCCCAGTTTGGACCAATTCATGGTGGAGGGAGCCTCTAAAAAACCCAGTTTGGGCAAATTCATGGTGGAGGGAGCCTCTAAAAACTCCAGTTTGGACCAATTCATGGTGGAGGGAGCCTCTAAAATCCCAGTTTGGACCAATTCATGGTGGAGGGAGCCTCTAACCAGCCCAGCTTGGGCAAATTCATGGTGGAGGGAGCCTCTAAAAACCCCAGTTTGGGCAAATTCATGGTGGAGGGAGCCTCTAAAAACCCCAGTATGGGCAAATTCATGGTGGAGGGAGCCTCTAACCAGCCCAGTTTGGGCAAATTCATGGTGGAGGGAGCCTCTAAAAACCCCAGTTTGGACCAATTCATGGTGGAGGGAGCCTCTAACCAGCCCAGGTTGGGCAAATTCATGGTGGAGGGAGCCTCTAAAAACCCCAGTTTGGACCAATTCATGGTGGAGGGAGCCTCTAACCAGCCCAGGTTGGGCAAATTCATGGTGGAGGGAGCCTCTAACCAGCCCAGTTTGGGCCAATTCATGGTGGAGGGAGCCTCTAACCAGCCCAGTTTGGGCAAATTCATGGTGGAGGGAGCCTCTAAAAGCCCCAGTTTGGACCAATTCATGGTGGAGGGAGCCTCTAACCAGCCCAGTTTGGGCAAATTCATGGTGGAGGGAGCCTCTAAAAACCCCAGTTTGGACCAATTCATGGTGGAGGGAGCCTCTAACCAGCCCAGGTTGGGCCAATTCATGGTGGAGGGAGCCTCTAACCAGCCCAGTTTGGGCAAATTCATGGTGGAGGGAGCCTCTAACAAGCCCAGTTTGGACCAATTCAAGGTGGAGGGAGCCTCTAACCAGCCCAGTTTGGGCAAATTCATGGTGGAGGGAGCCTCTAAAAACCCCAGTTTGGGCAAATTCATGGTGGAGGGAGCCTCTAAAAACCCCAGTTTGGACCAATTCATGGTGCAGGGAGCCTCTAACCAGCCCAGTTTGGACCAATTCATGGTGGAGGGAGCCTCTAAAAACCCCAGTTTGGGCAAATTCATGGTGGAGGGAGCCTCTAAAAACCCCAGTTTGGGCAAATTCATGGTGGAGGGAGCCTCTAACCAGCCCAGTTTGGGCAAATTCATGGTGAAGGGAGCCTCTAAAAACCCCAGTTTGGACCAATTCATGGTGGAGGGAGCCTCTAAACAGACCAGTTTGGGCAAATTCATGGTGGAGGGAGCCTCTAACCAGCCCAGTTTGGACCAATTCATGGTGGAGGGAGCCTCTAACCAGCCCAGTTTGGGCAAATTCATGGTGGAGAGCGCCTCTAAAAACCCAAGTTTGGACCAATTCATGGTGGAGGGAGCCTCTAAAAACCCCAGTTTGGACCAATTCATGGTGGAGGGAGCCTCTAAAAACCCCAGTTTGGACCAATTCATGGTGGAGGGAGCCTCTAACCAGCCCAGTTTGGACCAATTCATGGTGGAGGGAGCCTTTAACCAGCCCAGTTTGGGCTAATTCATGGTGGAGGGAGCCTCTAAAACCCCCAGTTTGGGCAAATTCATGGTGGAGGGAGCCTCAAAAACCCCAGTTTGGACCAATTCATGGTGCAGGGAGCCTCTAACCAGCCCAGTTTGGGCAAATTCATGGTGGAGGGAGCCTCTAAAAACCCCAGTTTGGACCAATTCATGGTGGAGGCAGCCTCTAACCAGCCCAGTTTGGACCAATTCATGGTGGAGGGAGCCTCTAACCAGCCCAGTTTGGACCAATTCATGGTGGAGGGAGCCTCTAAAAACCCCAGTTTGGGCAAATTCATGGTGGAGGGAGCCTCTAAAAACCCCAGTTTGGGCAAATTCATGGTGGAGGGAGCCTCTAACCAGCCCAGTTTGGGCAAATTCATGGTGAAGGGAGCCTCTAAAAACCCCAGTTTGGGCAAATTCATGGTGGAGGGAGCCTCTAAAAACCCCAGTTTGGACCAATTCATGGTGGAGGGAGCCTCTAACCAGCCCAGTTTGGGCAAATTCATGGTGGAGGGAGCCTCTAATAACCCCAGTTTGGGCAAATTCATGGTGGAGGGAGCCTCTAAAAGCCCCATTTTGGACCAATTCATGGTGGAGGGAGCCTCTAACCAGCCCAATTTGGGCAAATTCATGGTGGAGGGAGCCTCTAAAAACCCCAGTTTGGACCAATTCATGGTGGAGGGAGCCTCTAACCAGCCCAGTTTGGGCAAATTCATGGTGGAGGTAGCCTCTAACCAGCCCAGTTTGGGCAAATTCATGGTGGAGGGAGCCTCTAAAAACCCCAGTTTAAACCAATTCATGGTGGAGGGAGGCTCTAACCAGCCCAGTTTGGGCAAATTCATGGTGGAGGGAGCTTCTAACCAGCCCAGTTTGGGCAAATTCATGGTGGAGGGAGCCTCTAACCAGCCCAGTTTGGACCAATTCATGGTGGAGGGAGCCTCTAACCAGCCCAGTTAGGACCAATTCATGGTGGAGGGAGCCTCTAACCAGCCCAGTTTGGGCAAATTCATGGTGGAGGGAGCCTCTAAAAACCCCAGTTTGGACCAATTCATGGTGGAGGGAGCTTCTAAAAACCCGAGTTTGGACCAAATCATGGTGGAGGGAGCCTCTAAAAACCCCAGTTTGGACCAATTCATGGTGGAGGGAGCCTCTAACCAGACCAGTTTGGACCAATTCATGATGGAGGGAGCCTCTAAAAACCCCAGTTTGGACCAATTCATGGTGGAGGGAGCCTCTAAAAAACCCAGTTTGGGCAAATTCATGGTGGAGGGAGCCTCTAAAAACCCCAGTTTGGACCAATTCATGGTGGAGGGAGCCTCTAAAAACCCCAGTTTGGACCAATTCATGGTGGAGGGAGCCTCTAACCAGCCCAGTTTGGGCAAATTCATGGTGGAGGGAGCCTCTAAAAACGCCAGTTTGGACCAATTCATGGTGGAGGGAGCCTCTAACCAGCCCAGTTTGGACCAATTCATGGTGGAGGGAGCCTCTAACCAGCCCAGTTTGGGCAAATTCATGGTGGAGGGAGCCTCTAAAAACCCCAGTTTGGACCAATTCATGGTGGAGGGAGCCTCTAACCAGCCCAGGTTGGGCAAATTCATGGTGGAGGGAGCCTCTAACCAGCCCAGTTTGGGCCAATTCATGGTGGAGGGAGCCTCTAACCAGCCCAGTTTGGGCAAATTCATGGTGGAGGGAGCCTCTAAAAGCCCCAGTTTGGACCAATTCATGGTGGAGGGAGCCTCTAACCAGCCCAGTTTGGGCAAATTCATGGTGGAGGGAGCCTCTAATAACCCCAGTTTGGACCAATTCATGGTGGAGGGAGGCTCTAACCAGCCCAGGTTGGGCCAAATCATGGTGGAGGGAGCCTCTAACCAGCCCAGTTTGGGCAAATTCATGGTGGAGGGAGGCTCTAACAAGCCCAGTTTGGACCAATTCAAGGTGGAGGGAGCCTCTAACCAGCCCAGTTTGGGCAAATTCATGGTGGAGGGAGCCTCTAAAAACCCCAGTTTGGGCAAATTCATGGTGGAGGGAGCCTCTAAAAACCCCAGTTTGGACCAATTCATGGTGGAGGGAGCCTCTAACGAGCCCAGTTTGGACCAATTCATGGTGGAGGGAGCCTCTAACCAGCCCAGTTTGGGCAAATTCATGGTGGAGGGAGCCTCTAAAAACCCCAGTTTGGACCAATTCATGGTGGAGGGAGCCTCTAACCAGCCCAGTTTGGGCAAATTCATGGTGGAGGGAGCCTCTAAAAACCCCAGTTTGGACCAATTCATGGTGGAGGGAGCCTCTAACCAGCCCAGTTTGGACCAATTCATGGTGGAGGGAGCCTCTAACCAGCCCAGTTTGGACCAATTCATGGTGGAGGGAGCCTCTAAAAACCCCAGTTTGGGTAAATTCATGGTGGAGGGAGTCTCTAAAAACCCCAGTTTGGGCAAAATCATGGTGGAGGGAGCCTCTAACCAGCCCAGTTTGGGCAAATTCATGGTGAAGGGAGCCTCTAAAAACCCCAGTTTGGACCAATTCATGGTGGAGGGAGCCTCTAAACAGCCCAGTTTGGGCAAATTCATGGTGGAGGGAGCCTCTAACCAGCCCAGTTTGGACCAATTCATGGTGGAGGGAGCCTCTAACCAGCCCAGTTTGGGCAAATTCATGGTGGAGGGAGCCTCTAAAAACCCCAGTTTGGACCAATTCATGGTGGAGGGAGCCTCTAAAAACCCCAGTTTGGACCAATTCATGGTGGAGGGAGCCTCTAAAAACCCCAGTTTGGACCAATTCATGGTGGAGGGAGCCTTTAACCAGCCCAGTTTGGGCTAATTCATGGTGGAGGGAGCCTCTAAAACCCCCAGTTTGGGCAAATTCATGGTGGAGGGAGCCTCAAAAACCCCAGTTTGGACCAATTCATGGTGCAGGGAGCCTCTAACCAGCCCAGTTTGGGCAAATTCATGGTGGAGGGAGCCTCTAAAAACCCCAGTTTGGACCAATTCATGGTGGAGGGAGCCTCTAACCAGCCCAGTTTGGGCAAATTCATGGTGGAGGGAGCCTCTAAAAACCCCAGTTTGGGCAAATTCATGGTGGAGGGAGCCTCTAAAAACCCCAGTTTGGACCAATTCATGGTGGAGGGAGCCTCTAAGCAGCCCAGTTTGGGCAAATTCATGTTGGAGGGAGCCTCTAACCAGCCCAGTTTGGGCAAATTCATGGTGGAGGGAGCCTCTAAAAACCCCAGTTTGGGCAAATTCATGGTGGAGGGAGCCTCTAAAAACCCCAGTTTGGACCAATTCATGGTGGAGGGAGCCTCTAATCAGCCCAGTTTGGGCAAATTCATGGTGGAGGGAGCCTCTAATAACCCCAGTTTGGGCAAATTCATGGTGGAGGGAGCCTCTAAAAGCCCCATTTTGGACCAATTCATGGTGGAGGGAGCCTCTAACCAGCCCAATTTGGGCAAATTCATGGTGGAGGGAGCCTCTAAAAACCCCAGTTTGGACCAATTCATGGTGGAGGGAGCCTCTAACCAGCCCAGTTTGGGCAAATTCATGGTGGAGGTAGCCTCTAACCAGCCCAGTTTGGGCAAATTCATGTTGGAGGGAGCCTCTAAAAACCCCAGTTTAAACCAATTCATGGTGGAGGGAGGCTCTAACCAGCCCAGTTTGGGCAAATTCATGGTGGAGGGAGCTTCTAACCAGCCCAGTTTGGGCAAATTCATGGTGGAGGGAGCCTCTAACCAGCCCAGTTTGGACCAATTCATGGTGGAGGGAGCCTCTAACCAGCCCAGTTTGGACCAATTCATGGTGGAGGGAGCCTCTAACCAGCCCAGTTTGGGCAAATTCATGGTGGAGGGAGCCTCTAAAAACCCCAGTTTGGACCAATTCATGGTGGAGGGAGCCTCTAAAAACCCCAGTTTGGACCAATTCATGGTGGAGGGAGCCTCTAAAAACCCCAGTTTGGACCAATTCATGGTGGAGGGAGCCTCTAACCAGCCCAGTTTGGACCAATTCATGGTGGAGGGAGCCTCTAAAAACCCCAGTTTGGACCAATTCATGGTGGAGGGAGCCTCTAAAAAACCCAGTTTGGGCAAATTCATGGTGGAGGGAGCCTCTAAAAACCCCAGTTTGGACCAATTCATGGTGGAGGGAGCCTCTAAAAACCCCAGTTTGGACCAATTCATGGTGGAGGGAGCCTCTAACCAGCCCAGTTTGGGCAAATTCATGGTGGAGGGAGCCTCTAAAAACCCCAGTTTGGACCAATTCATGGTGGAGGGAGCCTCTAACCAGCCCAGTTTGGGCAAATTCATGGTGGAGGGAGCCTCTAACCAGCCCAGTTTGGGCAAATTCATGGTGGAGGGAGCCTCTAACCAGCCCAGTTTGGACCAATTCATGGTGGAGGGAGCCTCTAACCAGCCCAGTTTGGACCAATTCATGGTGGAGGGAGCCTCTAAAAACCCCAGTTTGGGCAAATTCATGGTGGAGGGAGCCTCTAAAAACCCCAGTATGGGCAAATTCATGGTGGAGGGAGCCTCTAACCAGCCCAGTTTGGGCAAATTCATGGTGGAGGGAGCCTCTAAAAACCCCAGTTTGGACCAATTCATGGTGGAGGGAGCCTCTAACCAGCCCAGGTTGGGCAAATTCATGGTGGAGGGAGCCTCTAACCAGCCCAGTTTGGGCCAATTCATGGTGGAGGGAGCCTCTAACCAGCCCAGTTTGGGCAAATTCATGGTGGAGGGAGCCTCTAAAAGCCCCAGTTTGGACCAATTCATGGTGGAGGGAGCCTCTAACTAGCCCAGTTTGGGCAAATTCATGGTGGAGGGAGCCTCTAAAAACCCCAGTTTGGACCAATTCATGGTGGAGGGAGCCTCTAACCAGCCCAGGTTGGGCCAATTCATGGTGGAGGGAGCCTCTAACCAGCCCAGTTTGGGCAAATTCATGGTGGAGGGAGCCTCTAACAAGCCCAGTTTGGACCAATTCAAGGTGGAGGGAGCCTCTAACCAGCCCAGTTTGGGCAAATTCATGGTGGAGGGAGCCTCTAAAAACCCCAGTTTGGGCAAATTCATGGTGGAGGGAGCCTCTAAAAACCCCAGTTTGGACCAATTCATGGTGGAGGGAGCCTCTAACCAGCCCAGTTTGGACCAATTCATGGTGGAGGGAGCCTCTAACCAGCCCAGTTTGGGCAAATTCATGGTGGAGGGAGCCTCTAAAAACCCCAGTTTGGACCAATTCATGGTGGAGGGAGCCTCTAACCAGCCCAGTTTGGGCAAATTCATGGTGGAGGGAGCCTCTAAAAACCCCAGTTTGGACCAATTCATGGTGGAGGGAGCCTCTAACCAGCCCAGTTTGGACCAATTCATGGTGGAGGGAGCCTCTAACCAGCCCAGTTTGGACCAATTCATGGTGGAGGGAGCCTCTAAAAACCCCAGTTTGGGCAAATTCATGGTGGAGGGAGCCTCTAAAAACCCCAGTTTGGGCAAATTCATGGTGGAGGGAGCCTCTAACCAGCCCAGTTTGGGCAAATTCATGGTGAAGGGAGCCTCTAAAAACCCCAGTTTGGACCAATTCATGGTGGAGGGAGCCTCTAAACAGCCCAGTTTGGGCAAATTCACGGTGGAGGGAGCCTCTAACCAGCCCAGTTTGGACCAATTCATGGTGGAGGGAGCCTCTAACCAGCCCAGTTTGGGCAAATTCATGGTGGAGGGAGCCTCTAAAAACCCCAGTTTGGACCAATTCATGGTGGAGGGAGCCTCTAAAAACCCCAGTTTGGACCAATTCATGGTGGAGGGAGCCTCTAACCAGCCCAGTTTGGACCAATTCATGGTGGAGGGAGCCTTTAACCAGCCCAGTTTGGGCTAATTCATGGTGGAGGGAGCCTCTAAAACCCCCAGTTTGGGCAAATTCATGGTGGAGGGAGCCTCAAAAACCCCAGTTTGGACCAATTCATGGTGCAGGGAGCCTCTAACCAGCCCAGTTTGGGCAAATTCATGGTGGAGGGAGCCTCTAAAAACCCCAGTTTGGACCAATTCATGGTGGAGGGAGCCTCTAACCAGCCCAGTTTGGGCAAATTCATGGTGGAGGGAGCCTCTAAAAACCCCAGTTTGGGCAAATTCATGGTGGAGGGAGCCTCTAAAAACCCCAGTTTGGACCAATTCATGGTGGAGGGAGCCTCTAACCAGCCCAGTTTGGGCAAATTCATGGTGGAGGTAGCTTCTAACCAGCCCAGTTTGGGCAAATTCATGGTGGAGGGAGCCTCTAAAAACCCCAGTTTGGACCAATTCATGGTGGAGGGAGCCTCTAACCAGCCCAGTTTGGGCAAATTCATGGTGGAGGGAGCCTCTAACCAGCCCAGATTGGGCAAATTCATGGTGGAGGGAGCCTCTAACCAGCCCAGTTTGGACCAATTCATGGTGGAGGGAGCCTCTAACCAGCCCAGTTTGGACCAATTCATGGTGGAGGGAGCCTCTAACCAGCCCAGTTTGGGCAAATTCATGGTGGAGGGAGCCTCTAAAAACCCCAGTTTGGACCAATTCATGGTGGAAGGAGCCTCTAAAAACCCCAGTTTGGACCAATTCATGGTGGAGGGAGCCTCTAACCAGCCCAGTTTGGGCAAATTCATGGTGGAGGGAGCCTCTAAAAACCCCAGTTTGGACCAATTCATGGTGGAGGGAGCCTCTAAAAACCCCAGTTTGGACCAATTCATGGTGGAGGGAGCCTCTAAAATACCCAGTTTGGGCAAATTCATGGTGGAGGGAGCCTCTAAAAACCCCAGTTTGGACCAATTCATGGTGGAGGGAGCCTCTAAAAACCCCAGTTTGGACCAATTCATGGTGGAGGGAGCCTCTAACCAGCCCAGTTTGGGCAAATTCATGGTGGAGGGAGCCTCTAAAAACCCCAGTTTGGACCAATTCATGGTGGAGGGAGCCGCTAACCAGCCCAGGTTGGGCAAATTCATGGTGGAGGGAGCCTCTAACCAGCCCAGTTTGGGCAAATTCATGGTGGAGGGAGCCTCTAACAAGCCCAGTTTGGACCAATTCATGGTGGAGGGAGCCTCTAACCAGCCCAGTTTGGACCAATTCATGGTGGAGGGAGCCTCTAACCAGACCAGTTTGGGCAAATTCATGGTGGAGGGAGCCTCTAAAAACCCCAGTTTGGACCAATTCATGGTGGAGGGAGCCTCTAACCAGCCCAGTTTGGGCAAATTCATGATGGAGGGAGCCTCTAAAAACCCCAGTTTGGACCAATTCATGGTGGAGGGAGCCACTAACCAGCCCAGTTTGGACCAATTCATGGTGGAGGGAGCCTCTAACCAGCCCAGTTTGGACCAATTCATGGTGGAGGGAGCCTCTAACCAGCACAGTTTGGACCAATTCATGGTGGAGGGAGCCTCTAACCAGCCCAGTTTGGGCAAATTCATGGTGGAAGGAGCCTCTAAAAACCCCAGTTTGGGCAAATTCATGGTGGAGGGAGCCTCTAAAAACTCCAGTTTGGACCAATTCATGGTGGAGGGAGCCTCTAACCAGCCCAGTTTGGGCAAATTCATGGTGGAGGGAGCCTCTAAAAACCCCAGTTTGGGCAAATTCATGGTGGAGGGAGCCTCTAAAAGCCCCAGTTTGGACCAATTCATGGTCGAGGGAGCCTCTAACCAGCCCAGTTTGGGCAAATTCATGGTGGAGGGAGCCTCTAAAAACCCCAGTTTGGACCAATTCATGGTGGAGTGAGCCTCTAACCAGCCCAGTTTGGACCAATTCATGGTGGAGGGAGCCTCTAACCAGCCCAGTTTGGGCAAATTCATGGTGGAGGGAGCCTCTAAAAACCCCAGTTTGGGCAAATTCATGGTGGAGGGAGCCTCTAAAAACCACAGTTTGGACCAATTCATGGTGGAGGGAGCCTCTAACCAGCCCAGTTTGGATCAATTCATGGTGGAGGGAGCCTCTAACCAGCCCAGTTTGGGCAAATTCATGGTGGAGGGAGCCTCTAAAAACCCCAGTTTGGACAAATTCATGGTGGAGGGAGCCTCTAACCAGCCCAGTTTGGGCAAATTCATGGTGGAGGGAGCCTCTAAAAACCCCAGTTTGGACCAATTCATGGTGGAGGGAGCCTCTAACCAGCCCAGTTTGGGCAAATTCATGGTGGAGGTAGCTTCTAACCAGCCCAGTTTGGGCAAATTCATGGTGGAGGGAGCCTCTAAAAACCCCAGTTTGGACCAATTCATGGTGGAGGGAGCCTTTAACCAGCCCAGTTTGGGCAAATTCATGGTGGAGGGAGCCTCTAACCAGCCCAGTTTGGGCAAATTCATGGTGGAGGGAGCCTCTAACCAGCCCAGTTTGGACCAATTCATGGTGGAGGGAGCCTCTAACCAGCCCAGTTTGGACCAATACATGGTGGAGGGAGCCTCTAACCAGCCCAGTTTGGGAAAATTCATGGTGGAGGGAGCCTTTAAAAACCCCAGTTTGGACCAATTCATGGTGGAGGGAGCCTCTAAAAACCCCAGTTTGGACCAATTCATGGTGGAGGGAGCCTCTAACCAGCCCAGTTTGGGCAAATTCATGGTGGAGGGAGCCTCTAAAAACCCCAGTTTGGACCAATTCATGGTGGAGGGAGCCTCTAAAAACCCCAGTTTGGACCAATTCATGGTGGAGGGAGCCTCTAAAAAACCCAGTTTGGGCAAATTCATGGTGGAGGGAGCCTCTAAAAACCCCAGTTTGGACCAATTCATGGTGGAGGGAGCCTCTAAAAACCCCAGTTTGGACCAATTCATGGTGGAGGGAGACTCTAACCAGCCCAGTTTGGGCAAATTCATGGTGGAGGGAGCCTCTAACCAGCCCAGTTTGGACCAATTCATGGTGGAGGGAGCCTCTAACCAGCCCAGTTTGGACCAGTTCATGGTGGAGGGAGCCTCTAAAAACCCCAGTTTGGACCAATTCATGGTGGAGGGAGCCTCTAACCAGCCCAGTTTGGGCAAATTCATGGTGGAGGGAGCCTCTAACCAGCCCAGTTTGGGCAAATTCATGGTGGAGGGAGCCTCTAACCAGCCCAGTTTGGACCAATTCATGGTGGAGGGAGCCTCTAACCAGCCCAGTTTGGACCAATTCATGGTGGAGGGAGCCTCTAAAAACCCCAGTTTGGGCAAATTCATGGTGGAGGGAGCCTCTAAAAACCCCAGTATGGGCAAATTCATGGTGGAGGGAGCCTCTAACCAGCCCAGTTTGGGCAAATTCATGGTGGAGGGAGCCTCTAAAAACCCCAGTTTGGACCAATTCATGGTGGAGGGAGCCTCTAACCAGCCCAGGTTGGGCTAATTCATGGTGGAGGGAGCCTCTAACCAGCCCAGTTTGGGCAAATTCATGGTGGAGGGAGCCTCTAAAAGCCCCAGTTTGGACCAATTCATGGTGGAGGGAGCCTCTAACCAGCCCAGTTTGGGCAAATTCATGGTGGAGGGAGCCTCTAAAAACCCCAGTTTGGACCAATTCATGGTGGAGGGAGCCTCTAACCAGCCCAGGTTGGGCCAATTCATGGTGGAGGGAGCCTCTAACCAGCCCAGTTTGGGCAAATTCATGGTGGAGGGAGCCTCTAACAAGCCCAGTTTGGACCAATTCAAGGTGGAGGGAGCCTCTAACCAGCCCAGTTTGGGCAAATTCATGGTGGAGGGAGCCTCTAAAAACCCCAGTTTGGGCAAATTCGTGGTGGAGGGAGCCTCTAAAAACCCCAGTTTGGACCAATTCATGGTGGAGGGAGCCTCTAACCAGCCCAGTTTGGACCAATTCATGGTGGAGGGAGCCTCTAACAAGCCCAGTTTGGACCAATTCAAGGTGGAGGGAGCCTCTAACCAGCCCAGTTTGGGCAAATTCATGGTGGAGGGAGCCTCTAAAAACCCCAGTTTGGGCAAATTCGTGGTGGAGGGAGCCTCTAAAAACCCCAGTTTGGACCAATTCATGGTGGAGGGAGCCTCTAACCAGCCCAGTTTGGACCAATTCATGGTCGAGGGAGCCTCTAACCAGCCCAGTTTGGACCAATTCATGGTGGAGGGAGCCTCTAAAAACCCCAGTTTGGGCAAAATCATGGTGGAGGGAGCCTCTAACCAGCCCAGTTTGGGCAAATTCATGGTGAAGGGAGCCTCTAAAAACCCCAGTTTGGACCAATTCATGGTGGAGGGAGCCTCTAAACAGCCCAGTTTGGGCAAATTCATGGTGGAGGGAGCCTCTAACCAGCCTTGGGCAAATTCATGGTGGAGGGAGCCTCTAACCAGCCCAGTTTGGACCAATTCATGGTGGAGGGAGCCTCTAACCAGCCCAGTTTGGGCAAATTCATGGTGGAGGGAGCCTCTAAAAACCCCAGTTTGGACCAATTCATGGTGGAGGGAGCCTCTAAAAACCCCAGTTTGGACCAATTCATGGTGGAGGGAGCCTCTAAAAACCCCAGTTTGGACCAATTCATGGTGGAGGGAGCCTCTAACCAGCCCAGTTTGGACCAATTCATGGTGGAGGGAGCCTTTAACCAGCCCAGTTTGGGCTAATTCATGGTGGAGGGAGCCTCTAAAACCCCCAGTTTGGGCAAATTCATGGTGGAGGGAGCCTCAAAAACCCCAGTTTGGACCAATTCATGGTGCAGGGAGCCTCTAACCAGCCCAGTTTGGGCAAAATCATGGTGGAGGGAGCCTCTAAAAACCCCAGTTTGGACCAATTCATGGTGGAGGGAGCCTCTAACCAGCCCAGTTTGGGCAAATTCATGGTGGAGGGAGCCTCTAAAAACCCCAGTTTGGGCAAATTCATGGTGGAGGGAGCCTCTAAAAACCCCAGTTTGGACCAATTCATGGTGGAGGGAGCCTCTAAGCAGCCCAGTTTGGGCAAATTCATGGTGGAGGGAGCCTCTAACCAGCCCAGTTTGGGCAAATTCATGGTGGAGGGAGCCTCTAAAAACCCCAGTTTGGACCAATTCATGGTGGAGGGAGCCTCTAACCAGCCCAGTTTGGGCAAATTCATGGTGGAGGGAGCCTCTAATAACCCCAGTTTGGGCAAATTCATGGTGGAGGGAGCCTCTAAAAGCCCCATTTTGGACCAATTCATGGTGGAGGGAGCCTCTAACCAGCCCAATTTGGGCAAATTCATGGTGGAGGGAGCCTCTAAAAACCCCAGTTTGGACCAATTCATGGTGGAGGGAGCCTCTAACCAGCCCAGTTTGGGCAAATTCATGGTGGAGGTAGCCTCTAACCAGCCCAGTTTGGGCAAATTCATGGTGGAGGGAGCCTCTAAAAACCCCAGTTTAAACCAATTCATGGTGGAGGGAGGCTCTAACCAGCCCAGTTTGGGCAAATTCATGGTGGAGGGAGCTTCTAACCAGCCCAGTTTGGGCAAATTCATGGTGGAGGGAGCCTCTAACCAGCCCAGTTTGGACCAATTCATGGTGGAGGGAGCCTCTAACCAGCCCAGTTTGGACCAATTCATGGTGGAGGGAGCCTCTAACCAGCCCAGTTTGGGCAAATTCATGGTGGAGGGAGCCTCTAAAAACCCCAGTTTGGACCAATTCATGGTGGAGGGAGCCTCTAAAAACCCCAGTTTGGACCAATTCATGGTGGAGGGAGCCTCTAACCAGCCCAGTTTGGGCAAATTCATGGTGGAGGGAGCCTCTAAAAACCCCAGTTTGGACCAATTCATGGTGGAGGGAGCCTCTAAAAACCCCAGTTTGGACCAATTCATGGTGGAGGGAGCCTCTAAAAACCCCAGTTTGGGCAAATTCGTGGTGGAGGGAGCCTCTAAAAACCCCAGTTTGGACCAATTCATGGTGGAGGGAGCCTCTAACCAGCCCAGTTTGGACCAATTCATGGTGGAGGGAGCCTCTAACAAGCCCAGTTTGGACCAATTCAAGGTGGAGGGAGCCTCTAACCAGCCCAGTTTGGGCAAATTCATGGTGGAGGGAGCCTCTAAAAACCCCAGTTTGGGCAAATTCGTGGTGGAGGGAGCCTCTAAAAACCCCAGTTTGGACCAATTCATGGTGGAGGGAGCCTCTAACCAGCCCAGTTTGGACCAATTCATGGTGGAGGGAGCCTCTAACCAGCCCAGTTTGGACCAATTCATGGTGGAGGGAGCCTCTAAAAACCCCAGTTTGGGCAAAATCATGGTGGAGGGAGCCTCTAACCAGCCCAGTTTGGGCAAATTCATGGTGAAGGGAGCCTCTAAAAACCCCAGTTTGGACCAATTCATGGTGGAGGGAGCCTCTAAACAGCCCAGTTTGGGCAAATTCATGGTGGAGGGAGCCTCTAACCAGCCCAGTTTGGACCAATTCATGGTGGAGGGAGCCTCTAACCAGCCCAGTTTGGGCAAATTCATGGTGGAGGGAGCCTCTAAAAACCCCAGTTTGGACCAATTCATGGTGGAGGGAGCCTCTAAAAACCCCAGTTTGGACCAATTCATGGTGGAGGGAGCCTCTAAAAACCCCAGTTTGGACCAATTCATGGTGGAGGGAGCCTCTAACCAGCCCAGTTTGGACCAATTCATGGTGGAGGGAGCCTTTAACCAGCCCAGTTTGGGCTAATTCATGGTGGAGGGAGCCTCTAAAACCCCCAGTTTGGGCAAATTCATGGTGGAGGGAGCCTCAAAAACCCCAGTTTGGACCAATTCATGGTGCAGGGAGCCTCTAACCAGCCCAGTTTGGGCAAAATCATGGTGGAGGGAGCCTCTAAAAACCCCAGTTTGGACCAATTCATGGTGGAGGGAGCCTCTAACCAGCCCAGTTTGGGCAAATTCATGGTGGAGGGAGCCTCTAAAAACCCCAGTTTGGGCAAATTCATGGTGGAGGGAGCCTCTAAAAACCCCAGTTTGGACCAATTCATGGTGGAGGGAGCCTCTAAGCAGCCCAGTTTGGGCAAATTCATGGTGGAGGGAGCCTCTAACCAGCCCAGTTTGGGCAAATTCATGGTGGAGGGAGCCTCTAAAAACCCCAGTTTGGACCAATTCATGGTGGAGGGAGCCTCTAACCAGCCCAGTTTGGGCAAATTCATGGTGGAGGGAGCCTCTAATAACCCCAGTTTGGGCAAATTCATGGTGGAGGGAGCCTCTAAAAGCCCCATTTTGGACCAATTCATGGTGGAGGGAGCCTCTAACCAGCCCAATTTGGGCAAATTCATGGTGGAGGGAGCCTCTAAAAACCCCAGTTTGGACCAATTCATGGTGGAGGGAGCCTCTAACCAGCCCAGTTTGGGCAAATTCATGGTGGAGGTAGCCTCTAACCAGCCCAGTTTGGGCAAATTCATGGTGGAGGGAGCCTCTAAAAACCCCAGTTTAAACCAATTCATGGTGGAGGGAGGCTCTAACCAGCCCAGTTTGGGCAAATTCATGGTGGAGGGAGCTTCTAACCAGCCCAGTTTGGGCAAATTCATGGTGGAGGGAGCCTCTAACCAGCCCAGTTTGGACCAATTCATGGTGGAGGGAGCCTCTAACCAGCCCAGTTTGGACCAATTCATGGTGGAGGGAGCCTCTAACCAGCCCAGTTTGGGCAAATTCATGGTGGAGGGAGCCTCTAAAAACCCCAGTTTGGACCAATTCATGGTGGAGGGAGCCTCTAAAAACCCCAGTTTGGACCAATTCATGGTGGAGGGAGCCTCTAACCAGCCCAGTTTGGGCAAATTCATGGTGGAGGGAGCCTCTAAAAACCCCAGTTTGGACCAATTCATGGTGGAGGGAGCCTCTAAAAACCCCAGTTTGGACCAATTCATGGTGGAGGGAGCCTCTAAAAAACCCAGTTTGGGCAAATTCATGGTGGAGGGAGCCTCTAAAAACCCCAGTTTGGACCAATTCATGGTGGAGGGAGCCTCTAAAAACCCCAGTTTGGACCAATTCATGGTGGAGGGAGCCTCTAACCAGCCCAGTTTGGGCAAATTCATGGTGGAGGGAGCCTCTAAAAACCCCAGTTTGGACCAATTCATGGTGGAGGGAGCCTCTAACCAGCCCAGTTTGGGCAAATTCATGGTGGAGGGAGCCTCTAACCAGCCCAGTTTGGGCAAATTCATGGTGGAGGGAGCCTCTAACCAGCCCAGTTTGGACCAATTCATGGTGGAGGGAGCCTCTAACCAGCCCAGTTTGGACCAATTCATGGTGGAGGGAGCCTCTAAAAACCCCAGTTTGGGCAAATTCATGGTGGAGGGAGCCTCTAAAAACCCCAGTATGGGCAAATTCATGGTGGAGGGAGCCTCTAACCAGCCCAGTTTGGGCAAATTCATGGTGGAGGGAGCCTCTAAAAACCCCAGTTTGGACCAATTCATGGTGGAGGGAGCCTCTAACTAGCCCAGTTTGGGCAAATTCATGGTGGAGGGAGCCTCTAAAAACCCCAGTTTGGACCAATTCATGGTGGAGGGAGCCTCTAACCAGCCCAGGTTGGGCCAATTCATGGTGGAGGGAGCCTCTAACCAGCCCAGTTTGGGCAAATTCATGGTGGAGGGAGCCTCTAACAAGCCCAGTTTGGACCAATTCAAGGTGGAGGGAGCCTCAAACCAGCCCAGTTTGGGCAAATTCATGGTGGAGGGAGCCTCTAAAAACCCAGTTTGGGCAAATTCATGGTGGAGGGAGCCTCTAAAAACCCCAGTTTGGACCAATTCATGGTGGAGGGAGCCTCTAACCAGCCCAGTTTGGACCAATTCATGGTGGAGGGAGCCTCTAACCAGCCCAGTTTGGGCAAATTCATGGTGGAGGGAGCCTCTAAAAACCCCAGTTTGGACCAATTCATGGTGGAGGGAGCCTCTAACCAGCCCAGTTTGGGCAAATTCATGGTGGAGGGAGCCTCTAAAAACCCCAGTTTGGACCAATTCATGGTGGAGGGAGCCTCTAACCAGCCCAGTTTGGACCAATTCATGGTGGATGGAGCCTCTAACCAGCCCAGTTTGGACCAATTCATGGTGGAGGGAGCCTCTAAAAACCCCAGTTTGGGCAAATTCATGGTGGAGGGAGCCTCTAACCAGCCCAGTTTGGGCAAATTCATGGTGAAGGGAGCCTCTAAAAACCCCAGTTTGGACCAATTCATGGTGGAGGGAGCCTCTAAACAGACCAGTTTGGGCAAATTCATGGTGGAGGGAGCCTCTAACCAGCCCAGTTTGGACCAATTCATGGTGGAGGGAGCCTCTAACCAGCCCAGTTTGGGCAAATTCATGGTGGAGGGAGCCTCTAAAAACCCCAGTTTGGACCAATTCATGGTGGAGGGAGCCTCTAAAAACCCCAGTTTGGACCAATTCATGGTGGAGGGAGCCTCTAAAAACCCCAGTTTGGACCAATTCATGGTGGAGGGAGCCTCTAACCAGCCAGTTTGGACCAATTCATGGTGGAGGGAGCCTTTAACCAGCCCAGTTTGGGCTAATTCATGGTGGAGGGAGCCTCTAAAACCCCCAGTTTGGGCAAATTCATGGTGGAGGGAGCCTCAAAAACCCCAGTTTGGACCAATTCATGGTGCAGGGAGCCTCTAACCAGCCCAGTTTGGGCAAATTCATGGTGGAGGGAGCCTCTAAAAACCCAGTTTGGACCAATTCATGGTGGAGGCAGCCTCTAACCAGCCCAGTTTGGACCAATTCATGGTGGAGGGAGCCTCTAACCAGCCCAGTTTGGACCAATTCATGGTGGAGGGAGCCTCTAAAAACCCCAGTTTGGGCAAATTCATGGTGGAGGGAGCCTCTAACCAGCCCAGTTTGGGCAAATTCATGGTGAAGGGAGCCTCTAAAAACCCCAGTTTGGGCAAATTCATGGTGGAGGGAGCCTCTAAAAACCCCAGTTTGGACCAATTCATGGTGGAGGGAGCCTCTAACCAGCCCAGTTTGGGCAAATTCATGGTGGAGGGAGCCTCTAATAACCCCAGTTTGGGCAAATTCATGGTGGAGGGAGCCTCTAAAAGCCCCATTTTGGACCAATTCATGGTGGAGGGAGCCTCTAACCAGCCCAATTTGGGCAAATTCATGGTGGAGGGAGCCTCTAAAAACCCCAGTTTGGACCAATTCATGGTGGAGGGAGCCTCTAACCAGCCCAGTTTGGGCAAATTCATGGTGGAGGTAGCCTCTAACCAGCCCAGTTTGGGCAAATTCATGGTGGAGGGAGCCTCTAAAAACCCCAGTTTAAACAATTCATGGTGGAGGGAGGCTCTAACCAGCCAGTTTGGGCAAATTCATGGTGGAGGGAGCTCTAACAGCCCAGTTTGGACAATTCATGGTGGAGGGAGCCTCTACCAGCCCAGTTTGGGACCAATTCATGGTGGAGGGAGCCTCTAACCAGCCCAGTTTGGGACCAATTCATGGTGGAGGGAGCCTCTAAAACCCAGTTTGGACAATTTAATTCATGGTGGAGGGAGCTTCCTAAAACCCGAGTTTGGACCAAATCATGGTGGAGGGAGCCTCTAAAAACCCCAGTTTGGACCAATTCATGGTGGAGGGAGCCTCTAACCAGCCCAGTTTGGAGCAATTCATGGTGGAGGGAGCCTCTAAAAACCCCAGTTTGGACCAATTCATGGTGGAGGGAGCCTCTAAAAAACCCAGTTTGGGCAAATTCATGGTGGAGGGAGCCTCTAAAAACCCCAGTTTGGACCAATTCATGGTGGAGGGAGCCTCTAAAAACCCCAGTTTGGACCAATTCATGGTGGAGGGAGCCTCTAACCAGCCCAGTTTGGGCAAATCATGGTGGAGGGAGCCTCTAAAAACCCCAGTTTGGACAATTCATGGTGGAGGGAGCCTCTAACCAGCCCAGTTTGGACCAATTCATGGTGGAGGGAGCCTCTAACCAGCCCAGTTTGGGCAAATTCAATGGTGGAGGGAGCCTCTAAAAACCCCAGTTTGGACCAATTCATGGTGGAGGGAGCCTCTAACCAGCCCAGGTTGGGCAAATCATGGTGGAGGGAGCCTCTAACCAGCCCAGTTTGGGCCAATTCATGGTGGAGGGAGCCTCTAACCAGCCCAGTTTGGGCAAATTCCATGGTGGAGGGAGCCTCTAAAAGCCCCAGTTTGGACCAATTCCTGGTGGAGGGAGCCTCTAACCAGCCCAGTTTGGGCAAATTCATGGTGGAGGGAGCCTCTAATAACCCCAGTTTGGACCAATTCATGGTGGAGGGAGCCTCTAACCAGCCCAGGTTGGGCCAAATCATGGTGGAGGGAGCCTCTAACCAGCCCAGTTTGGGCAAATTCATGGTGGAGGGAGCCTCTAACAAGCCAGTTTGGACCAATTCAAGGTGGAGGGAGCCTCTAACCAGCCAGTTTGGGCAAATTCATGGTGGGAGGGAGCCTCTAAAACCCCAGTTTGGGCAAATTCATGGTGGAGGGAGCCTCTAAAAACCCCAGTTGGACCAATTCATGGTGGTGGGAGCCTCTAACGAGCCCAGTTTAGACCAATTCATGGTGGAGGGAGCCTCTAAAAACCCCAGTTTGGGCAAATTCATGGTGGAGGGAGCCTCTAAAAACCCAGTTTGGGCAAATTCATGGTGGAGGGAGCCTCTAACCAGCCCGTTTGGGCAAATTCATGGTGAAGGGAGCTCTAAAAACCCCAGTTTGGACCAATTCATGGTGGAGGGAGCCTCTAAACAAGCCCAGTTTGGGCAAATTCACGGTGGAGGGAGCCTCTAACCAGCCCAGTTTGGACCAATTCATGGTGGAGGGAGCCTCTAACCCAGCCCAGTTTGGGCAAATTCATGGTGGAGGGAGCCTCTAAAAACCCCAGTTTGGACCAATTCATGAGGAGGGAGCCTCTAAAAACCCCAGTTTGGACCAATTCATGGTGGAGGGAGCCTCTAAAAACCCCCAGTTTGGACCAATTCATGGTGGAGGGAGCCTCTAACCAGCCCAGTTTGGGCAAATTCATGGTGGATGGAGCCTCTAAAAACCCCAGTTTGGACCAATTCATGGTGGAGGGAGCCTCTAAAACCCCCAGTTTGGGCAAATTCATGGTGGAGGGAGCCTCAAAAACCCCAGTTTGGACCAATTCATGGTGCAGGGAGCCTCTAACCAGCCCAGTTTGGGCAAATTCATGGTGGAGGGAGCCTCTAAAAACCCAGTTTGGACCAATTCATGGTGGAGGGAGCCTCTAACCAGCCCAGTTTGGGCAAATTCATGGTGGAGGGAGCCTCTAAAAACCCCAGTTTGGGCAAATCATGGTGGAGGGAGCCTCTAAAAACCCCAGTTTGGACCAATTCATGGTGGAGGGAGCCTCTAACCAGCCCAGTTTGGGCAAATTCATGGTGGAGGTAGCTTCTAACCAGCCCAGTTTGGGCAAATTCATGGTGGAGGGAGCCTCTAAAAACCCCAGTTTGGACCAATTCATGGTGGAGGGAGCCTCTAACCAGCCCAGTTTGGGCAAATTCACGGTGGAGGGAGCCTCTAACCAGCCCAGTTTGGGCAAATTCATGGTGGAGGGAGCCTCTAACCAGCCCAGTTTGGACCAATTCATGGTGGAGGGAGCCTCTAACCAGCCCAGTTTGGACCAATTCATGGTGGAGGGAGCCTCTAACCAGCCCAGTTTGGGCAAATTCATGGTGGAGGGAGCCTCTAAAAACCCCAGTTTGGACCAATTCATGGTGGAAGGAGCCTCTAAAAACCCCAGTTTGGACCAATTCATGGTGGAGGGAGCCTCTAACCAGCCCAGTTTGGGCAAATTCATGGTGGAGGGAGCCTCTAAAAACCCCAGTTTGGACCAATTCATGGTGGAGGGAGCCTCTAAAAACCCCAGTTTGGACCAATTCATGGTGGAGGGAGCCTCTAAAATACCCAGTTTGGGCAAATTCATGGTGGAGGGAGCCTCTAAAAACCCCAGTTTGGACCAATTCATGGTGGAGGGAGCCTCTAAAAACCCCAGTTTGGACCAATTCATGGTGGAGGGAGCCTCTAACCAGCCCAGTTTGGGCAAATTCATGGTGGAGGGAGCCTCTAAAAACCCCAGTTTGGACCAATTCATGGTGGAGGGAGCCTCTAACCAGCCCAGGTTGGGCAAATTCATGGTGGAGGGAGCCTCTAACCAGCCCAGTTTGGGCAAATTCATGGTGGAGGGAGCCTCTAACAAGCCCAGTTTGGACCAATTCATGGTGGAGGGAGCCTCTAACCAGCCCAGTTTGGACCAATTCATGGTGGAGGGAGCCTCTAACCAGACCAGTTTGGGCAAATTCATGGTGGAGGGAGCCTCTAAAAACCCCAGTTTGGACCAATTCATGGTGGAGGGAGCCTCTAACCAGCCCAGTTTGGGCAAATTCATGATGGAGGGAGCCTCTAAAAACCCCAGTTTGGACCAATTCATGGTGGAGGGAGCCACTAACCAGCCCAGTTTGGACCAATTCATGGTGGAGGGAGCCTCTAACCAGCCCAGTTTGGACCAATTCATGGTGGAGGGAGCCTCTAACCAGCACAGTTTGGACCAATTCATGGTGGAGGGAGCCTCTAACCAGCCCAGTTTGGGCAAATTCATGGTGGAGGGAGCCTCTAAAAACCCCAGTTTGGGCAAATTCATGGTGGAGGGAGCCTCTAAAAACCCCAGTTTGAACCAATTCATGGTGGAGGGAGCCTCTAACCAGCCCAGTTTGGGCAAATTCATGGTGGAGGGAGCCTCTAAAAACCCCAGTTTGGGCAAATTCATGGTGGAGGGAGCCTCTAAAAGCCCCAGTTTGGACCAATTCATGGTCGAGGGAGCCTCTAACCAGCCCAGTTTGGGCAAATTCATGGTGGAGGGAGCCTCTAAAAACCCCAGTTTGGACCAATTCATGGTGGAGTGAGCCTCTAACCAGCCCAGTTTGGACCAATTCATGGTGGAGGGAGCCTCTAACCAGCCCAGTTTGGGTAAATTCATGGTGGAGGGAGCCTCTAAAAACCCCAGTTTGGGCAAATTCATGGTGGAGGGAGCCTCTAAAAACCACAGTTTGGACCAATTCATGGTGGAGGGAGCCTCTAACCAGCCCAGTTTGGATCAATTCATGGTGGAGGGAGCCTCTAACCAGCCCAGTTTGGGCAAATTCATGGTGGAGGGAGCCTCTAAAAACCCCAGTTTGGACAAATTCATGGTGGAGGGAGCCTCTAACCAGCCCAGTTTGGGCAAATTCATGGTGGAGGGAGCCTCTAAAAACCCCAGTTTGGACCAATTCATGGTGGAGGGAGCCTCTAACCAGCCCAGTTTGGGCAAATTCATGGTGGAGGTAGCTTCTAACCAGCCCAGTTTGGGCAAATTCATGGTGGAGGGAGCCTCTAAAAACCCCAGTTTGGACCAATTCATGGTGGAGGGAGCCTTTAACCAGCCCAGTTTGGGCAAATTCATGGTGGAGGGAGCCTCTAACCAGCCCAGTTTGGGCAAATTCATGGTGGAGGGAGCCTCTAACCAGCCCAGTTTGGACCAATTCATGGTGGAGGGAGCCTCTAACCAGCCCAGTTTGGACCAATACATGGTGGAGGGAGCCTCTAACCAGC
The DNA here is from genome assembly GCF_031893055.1 of Leptodactylus fuscus. Classification (NCBI taxonomy): domain Eukaryota; kingdom Metazoa; phylum Chordata; class Amphibia; order Anura; family Leptodactylidae; genus Leptodactylus; species Leptodactylus fuscus. The sequence continues at coordinate 180,455,235 of NC_134266.1, read as the reverse complement.
CCAGTTTGGGAAAATTCATGGTGGAGGGAGCCTTTAAAAACCCCAGTTTGGACCAATTCATGGTGGAGGGAGCCTCTAAAAACCCCAGTTTGGACCAATTCATGGTGGAGGGAGCCTCTAAAAACCCCAGTTTGGACCAATTCATGGTGGAGGGAGCCTCTAAAAAACCCAGTTTGGGCAAATTCATGGTGGAGGGAGCCTCTAAAAACCCCAGTTTGGACCAATTCATGGTGGAGGGAGCCTCTAAAAACCCCAGTTTGGACCAATTCATGGTGGAGGGAGACTCTAACCAGCCCAGTTTGGGCAAATTCATGGTGGAGGGAGCCTCTAACCAGCCCAGTTTGGACCAATTCATGGTGGAGGGAGCCTCTAACCAGCCCAGTTTGGACCAATTCATGGTGGAGGGAGCCTCTAAAAACCCCAGTTTGGACCAATTCATGGTGGAGGGAGCCTCTAACCAGCCCAGTTTGGGCAAATTCATGGTGGAGGGAGCCTCTAACCAGCCCAGTTTGGGCAAATTCATGGTGGAGGGAGCCTCTAACCAGCCCAGTTTGGACCAATTCATGGTGGAGGGAGCCTCTAACCAGCCCAGTTTGGACCAATTCATGGTGGAGGGAGCCTCTAAAAACCCCAGTTTGGGCAAATTCATGGTGGAGGGAGCCTCTAAAAACCCCAGTATGGGCAAATTCATGGTGGAGGGAGCCTCTAACCAGCCCAGTTTGGGCAAATTCATGGTGGAGGGAGCCTCTAAAAACCCCAGTTTGGACCAATTCATGGTGGAGGGAGCCTCTAACCAGCCCAGGTTGGGCTAATTCATGGTGGAGGGAGCCTCTAACCAGCCCAGTTTGGGCAAATTCATGGTGGAGGGAGCCTCTAAAAGCCCCAGTTTGGACCAATTCATGGTGGAGGGAGCCTCTAACCAGCCCAGTTTGGGCAAATTCATGGTGGAGGGAGCCTCTAAAAACCCCAGTTTGGACCAATTCATGGTGGAGGGAGCCTCTAACCAGCCCAGGTTGGGCCAATTCATGGTGGAGGGAGCCTCTAACCAGCCCAGTTTGGGCAAATTCATGGTGGAGGGAGCCTCTAACAAGCCCAGTTTGGACCAATTCAAGGTGGAGGGAGCCTCTAACCAGCCCAGTTTGGGCAAATTCATGGTGGAGGGAGCCTCTAAAAACCCCAGTTTGGGCAAATTCGTGGTGGAGGGAGCCTCTAAAAACCCCAGTTTGGACCAATTCATGGTGGAGGGAGCCTCTAACCAGCCCAGTTTGGACCAATTCATGGTGGAGGGAGCCTCTAACAAGCCCAGTTTGGACCAATTCAAGGTGGAGGGAGCCTCTAACCAGCCCAGTTTGGGCAAATTCATGGTGGAGGGAGCCTCTAAAAACCCCAGTTTGGGCAAATTCGTGGTGGAGGGAGCCTCTAAAAACCCCAGTTTGGACCAATTCATGGTGGAGGGAGCCTCTAACCAGCCCAGTTTGGACCAATTCATGGTGGAGGGAGCCTCTAACCAGCCCAGTTTGGACCAATTCATGGTGGAGGGAGCCTCTAAAAACCCCAGTTTGGGCAAAATCATGGTGGAGGGAGCCTCTAACCAGCCCAGTTTGGGCAAATTCATGGTGAAGGGAGCCTCTAAAAACCCCAGTTTGGACCAATTCATGGTGGTGGGAGCCTCTAAACAGCCCAGTTTGGGCAAATTCATGGTGGAGGGAGCCTCTAACCAGCCCAGTTTGGACCAATTCATGGTGGAGGGAGCCTCTAACCAGCCCAGTTTGGGCAAATTCATGGTGGAGGGAGCCTCTAAAAACCCCAGTTTGGACCAATTCATGGTGGAGGGAGCCTCTAAAAACCCCAGTTTGGACCAATTCATGGTGGAGGGAGCCTCTAAAAACCCCAGTTTGGACCAATTCATGGTGGAGGGAGCCTCTAACCAGCCCAGTTTGGACCAATTCATGGTGGAGGGAGCCTTTAACCAGCCCAGTTTGGGCTAATTCATGGTGGAGGGAGCCTCTAAAACCCCCAGTTTGGGCAAATTCATGGTGGAGGGAGCCTCAAAAACCCCAGTTTGGACCAATTCATGGTGCAGGGAGCCTCTAACCAGCCCAGTTTGGGCAAATTCATGGTGGAGGGAGCCTCTAAAAACCCCAGTTTGGACCAATTCATGGTGGAGGGAGCCTCTAACCAGCCCAGTTTGGGCAAATTCATGGTGGAGGGAGCCTCTAAAAACCCCAGTTTGGGCAAATTCATGGTGGAGGGAGCCTCTAAAAACCCCAGTTTAGACCAATTCATGGTGGAGGGAGCCTCTAAGCAGCCCAGTTTGGGCAAATTCATGGTGGAGGGAGCCTCTAACCAGCCCAGTTTGGGCAAATTCATGGTGGAGGGAGCCTCTAAAAACCCCAGTTTGGACCAATTCATGGTGGAGGGAGCCTCTAACCAGCCCAGTTTGGGCAAATTCATGGTGGAGGGAGCCTCTAATAACCCCAGTTTGGGCAAATTCATGGTGGAGGGAGCCTCTAAAAGCCCCATTTTGGACCAATTCATGGTGGAGGGAGCCTCTAACCAGCCCAATTTGGGCAAATTCATGGTGGAGGGAGCCTCTAAAAACCCCAGTTTGGACCAATTCATGGTGGAGGGAGCCTCTAACCAGCCCAGTTTGGGCAAATTCATGGTGGAGGTAGCCTCTAACCAGCCCAGTTTGGGCAAATTCATGGTGGAGGGAGCCTCTAAAAACCCCAGTTTAAACCAATTCATGGTGGAGGGAGGCTCTAACCAGCCCAGTTTGGGCAAATTCATGGTGGAGGGAGCCTCTAAAAACCCCAGTTTGGGCAAATTCGTGGTGGAGGGAGCCTCTAAAAACCCCAGTTTGGACCAATTCATGGTGGAGGGAGCCTCTAACCAGCCCAGTTTGGACCAATTCATGGTGGAGGGAGCCTCTAACCAGCCCAGTTTGGACCAATTCATGGTGGAGGGAGCCTCTAAAAACCCCAGTTTGGGCAAAATCATGGTGGAGGGAGCCTCTAACCAGCCCAGTTTGGGCAAATTCATGGTGAAGGGAGCCTCTAAAAACCCCAGTTTGGACCAATTCATGGTGGTGGGAGCCTCTAAACAGCCCAGTTTGGGCAAATTCATGGTGGAGGGAGCCTCTAACCAGCCCAGTTTGGACCAATTCATGGTGGAGGGAGCCTCTAACCAGCCCAGTTTGGGCAAATTCATGGTGGAGGGAGCCTCTAAAAACCCCAGTTTGGACCAATTCATGGTGGAGGGAGCCTCTAAAAACCCCAGTTTGGACCAATTCATGGTGGAGGGAGCCTCTAAAAACCCCAGTTTGGACCAATTCATGGTGGAGGGAGCCTCTAACCAGCCCAGTTTGGACCAATTCATGGTGGAGGGAGCCTTTAACCAGCCCAGTTTGGGCTAATTCATGGTGGAGGGAGCCTCTAAAACCCCCAGTTTGGGCAAATTCATGGTGGAGGGAGCCTCAAAAACCCCAGTTTGGACCAATTCATGGTGCAGGGAGCCTCTAACCAGCCCAGTTTGGGCAAATTCATGGTGGAGGGAGCCTCTAAAAACCCCAGTTTGGACCAATTCATGGTGGAGGGAGCCTCTAACCAGCCCAGTTTGGGCAAATTCATGGTGGAGGGAGCCTCTAAAAACCCCAGTTTGGGCAAATTCATGGTGGAGGGAGCCTCTAAAAACCCCAGTTTAGACCAATTCATGGTGGAGGGAGCCTCTAAGCAGCCCAGTTTGGGCAAATTCATGGTGGAGGGAGCCTCTAACCAGCCCAGTTTGGGCAAATTCATGGTGGAGGGAGCCTCTAAAAACCCCAGTTTGGACCAATTCATGGTGGAGGGAGCCTCTAACCAGCCCAGTTTGGGCAAATTCATGGTGGAGGGAGCCTCTAATAACCCCAGTTTGGGCAAATTCATGGTGGAGGGAGCCTCTAAAAGCCCCATTTTGGACCAATTCATGGTGGAGGGAGCCTCTAACCAGCCCAATTTGGGCAAATTCATGGTGGAGGGAGCCTCTAAAAACCCCAGTTTGGACCAATTCATGGTGGAGGGAGCCTCTAACCAGCCCAGTTTGGGCAAATTCATGGTGGAGGTAGCCTCTAACCAGCCCAGTTTGGGCAAATTCATGGTGGAGGGAGCCTCTAAAAACCCCAGTTTAAACCAATTCATGGTGGAGGGAGGCTCTAACCAGCCCAGTTTGGGCAAATTCATGGTGGAGGGAGCTTCTAACCAGCCCAGTTTGGGCAAATTCATGGTGGAGGGAGCCTCTAACCAGCCCAGTTTGGACCAATTCATGGTGGAGGGAGCCTCTAACCAGCCCAGTTTGGACCAATTCATGGTGGAGGGAGCCTCTAACCAGCCCAGTTTGGGCAAATTCATGGTGGAGGGAGCCTCTAAAAACCCCAGTTTGGACCAATTCATGGTGGATGGAGCCTCTAAAAACCCCAGTTTGGACCAATTCATGGTGGAGGGAGCCTCTAACCAGCCCAGTTTGGGCAAATTCATGGTGGAGGGAGCCTCTAAAAACCCCAGTTTGGACCAATTCATGGTGGAGGGAGCCTCTAAAAACCCCAGTTTGGACCAATTCATGGTGGAGGGAGCCTCTAAAAAACCCAGTTTGGGCAAATTCATGGTGGAGGGAGCCTCTAAAAACCCCAGTTTGGACCAATTCATGGTGGAGGGAGCCTCTAAAAACCCCAGTTTGGACCAATTCATGGTGGAGGGAGCCTCTAACCAGCCCAGTTTGGGCAAATTCATGGTGGAGGGAGCCTCTAAAAACCCCAGTTTGGACCAATTCATGGTGGAGGGAGCCTCTAACCAGCCCAGTTTGGGCAAATTCATGGTGGAGGGAGCCTCTAACCAGCCCAGTTTGGGCAAATTCATGGTGGAGGGAGCCTCTAACCAGCCCAGTTTGGACCAATTCATGGTGGAGGGAGCCTCTAACCAGCCCAGTTTGGACCAATTCATGGTGGAGGGAGCCTCTAAAAACCCCAGTTTGGGCAAATTCATGGTGGAGGGAGCCTCTAAAAACCCCAGTATGGGCAAATTCATGGTGGAGGGAGCCTCTAACCAGCCCAGTTTGGGCAAATTCATGGTGGAGGGAGCCTCTAAAAACCCCAGTTTGGACCAATTCATGGTGGAGGGAGCCTCTAACCAGCCCAGGTTGGGCAAATTCATGGTGGAGGGAGCCTCTAACCAGCCCAGTTTGGGCCAATTCATGGTGGAGGGAGCCTCTAACCAGCCCAGTTTGGGCAAATTCATGGTGGAGGGAGCCTCTAAAAGCCCCAGTTTGGACCAATTCATGGTGGAGGGAGCCTCTAACTAGCCCAGTTTGGGCAAATTCATGGTGGAGGGAGCCTCTAAAAACCCCAGTTTGGACCAATTCATGGTGGAGGGAGCCTCTAACCAGCCCAGGTTGGGCCAATTCATGGTGGAGGGAGCCTCTAACCAGCCCAGTTTGGGCAAATTCATGGTGGAGGGAGCCTCTAACAAGCCCAGTTTGGACCAATTCAAGGTGGAGGGAGCCTCAAACCAGCCCAGTTTGGGCAAATTCATGGTGGAGGGAGCCTCTAAAAACCCCAGTTTGGGCAAATTCATGGTGGAGGGAGCCTCTAAAAACCCCAGTTTGGACCAATTCATGGTGGAGGGAGCCTCTAACCAGCCCAGTTTGGACCAATTCATGGTGGAGGGAGCCTCTAACCAGCCCAGTTTGGGCAAATTCATGGTGGAGGGAGCCTCTAAAAACCCCAGTTTGGACCAATTCATGGTGGAGGGAGCCTCTAACCAGCCCAGTTTGGGCAAATTCATGGTGGAGGGAGCCTCTAAAAACCCCAGTTTGGACCAATTCATGGTGGAGGGAGCCTCTAACCAGCCCAGTTTGGACCAATTCATGGTGGATGGAGCCTCTAACCAGCCCAGTTTGGACCAATTCATGGTGGAGGGAGCCTCTAAAAACCCCAGTTTGGGCAAATTCATGGTGGAGGGAGCCTCTAACCAGCCCAGTTTGGGCAAATTCATGGTGAAGGGAGCCTCTAAAAACCCCAGTTTGGACCAATTCATGGTGGAGGGAGCCTCTAAACAGACCAGTTTGGGCAAATTCATGGTGGAGGGAGCCTCTAACCAGCCCAGTTTGGACCAATTCATGGTGGAGGGAGCCTCTAACCAGCCCAGTTTGGGCAAATTCATGGTGGAGGGAGCCTCTAAAAACCCCAGTTTGGACCAATTCATGGTGGAGGGAGCCTCTAAAAACCCCAGTTTGGACCAATTCATGGTGGAGGGAGCCTCTAAAAACCCCAGTTTGGACCAATTCATGGTGGAGGGAGCCTCTAACCAGCCCAGTTTGGACCAATTCATGGTGGAGGGAGCCTTTAACCAGCCCAGTTGGGGCTAATTCATGGTGGAGGGAGCCTCTAAAACCCCCAGTTTGGGCAAATTCATGGTGGAGGGAGCCTCAAAAACCCCAGTTTGGACCAATTCATGGTGCAGGGAGCCTCTAACCAGCCCAGTTTGGGCAAATTCATGGTGGAGGGAGCCTCTAAAAACCCCAGTTTGGACCAATTCATGGTGGAGGCAGCCTCTAACCAGCCCAGTTTGGACCAATTCATGGTGGAGGGAGCCTCTAACCAGCCCAGTTTGGACCAATTCATGGTGGAGGGAGCCTCTAAAAACCCCAGTTTGGGCAAATTCATGGTGGAGGGAGCCTCTAAAAACCCCAGTTTGGGCAAATTCATGGTGGAGGGAGCCTCTCACCAGCCCAGTTTGGGCAAATTCATGGTGAAGGGAGCCTCTAAAAACCCCAGTTTGGGCAAATTCATGGTGGAGGGAGCCTCTAAAAACCCCAGTTTGGACCAATTCATGGTGGAGGGAGCCTCTAACCAGCCCAGTTTGGGCAAATTCATGGTGGAGGGAGCCTCTAATAACCCCAGTTTGGGCAAATTCATGGTGGAGGGAGCCTCTAAAAGCCCCATTTTGGACCAATTCATGGTGGAGGGAGCCTCTAACCAGCCCAATTTGGGCAAATTCATGGTGGAGGGAGCCTCTAAAAACCCCAGTTTGGACCAATTCATGGTGGAGGGAGCCTCTAACCAGCCCAGTTTGGGCAAATTCATGGTGGAGGTAGCCTCTAACCAGCCCAGTTTGGGCAAATTCATGGTGGAGGGAGCCTCTAAAAACCCCAGTTTAAACCAATTCATGGTGGAGGGAGGCTCTAACCAGCCCAGTTTGGGCAAATTCATGGTGGAGGGAGCTTCTAACCAGCCCAGTTTGGGCAAATTCATGGTGGAGGGAGCCTCTAACCAGCCCAGTTTGGACCAATTCATGGTGGAGGGAGCCTCTAACCAGCCCAGTTTGGACCAATTCATGGTGGAGGGAGCCTCTAACCAGCCCAGTTTGGGCAAATTCATGGTGGAGGGAGCCTCTAAAAACCCCAGTTTGGACCAATTCATGGTGGAGGGAGCTTCTAAAAACCCGAGTTTGGACCAAATCATGGTGGAGGGAGCCTCTAAAAACCCCAGTTTGGACCAATTCATGGTGGAGGGAGCCTCTAACCAGCCCAGTTTGGGCAAATTCATGGTGGAGGGAGCCTCTAAAAACCCCAGTTTGGACCAATTCATGGTGGAGGGAGCCTCTAACCAGCCCAGTTTGGGCAAATTCATGGTGGAGGGAGCCTCTAACCAGCCCAGTTTGGGCAAATTCATGGTGGAGGGAGCCTCTAACCAGCCCAGTTTGGGCAAATTCATGGTGGAGGGAGCCTCTAAAAACCCCAGTTTGGACCAATTCATGGTGGAGGGAGCCTCTAACCAGCCCAGTTTGGACCAATTCATGGTGGAGGGAGCCTCTAACCAGCCCAGTTTGGGCAAATTCATGGTGGAGGGAGCCTCTAAAAACCCCAGTTTGGACCAATTCATGGTGGAGGGAGCCTCTAACCAGCCCAGGTTGGGCAAATTCATGGTGGAGGGAGCCTCTAACCAGCCCAGTTTGGGCAAATTCATGGTGAGGAGCCTCTAAAAACCCAGTTTGGACCAATTCATGGTGGAGGGAGCCTCTAACCAGCCCAGTTTGGACCAATTCATGGTGGAGGGAGCCTCTAACCAGCCCAGTTTGGGCAAATTCATGGTGGAGGGAGCCTCTAAAACCCAGTTTGGACCAATTCATGGTGGAGGGAGCCTCTAACCAGCCCAGTTTGGCAAATTCATGGTGGAGGGAGCCTCTAAAACCCCAGTTTGGGCAAATTCGATATGGTGGAGGGAGCCTCTAAAAACCCCAGTTTGGACCAATTCATGGTGGAGGGAGCCTCTAAGCAGCCCAGTTTGGGCAAATTCATGGTGGAGGGAGCCTCTAACCAGTTTGGGCAAATCATGTGGAGGGAGCCTCTAAAAACCCCAGTTTGGGCAAATTCATGGTGGAGGGAGCCTCTAAAAACCCCAGTTTGGAACCAATTCATGGTGGAGGGAGCCTCTAACCAGCCCAGTTTGGGCAAATTCATGGTGGAGGGAGCCTAATAACCCCCAGTTTGGGCAAATTCATGGTGGAGGAAGCCTCTAAAAGCCCCATTTTGGACCAATTCATGGTGGAGGGAGCCTCTAACCAGCCCAATTTGGGCAAATTCATGGTGGAGGGAGCCTCTAAAAACCCCAGTTTGGACCAATTCATGGTGGAGGGAGCCTCTAACCAGCCCAGTTTGGGCAAATTCATGGTGGAGGTAGCCTCTAACCAGCCCAGTTTGGGCAAATTCATGGTGGAGGGAGCCTCTAAAAACCCCAGTTTAAACCAATTCATGGTGGAGGGAGGCTCTAACCAGCCCAGTTTGGGCAAATTCATGGTGGAGGGAGCTTCTAACCAGCCAAGTTTGGGCAAATTCATGGTGGAGGGAGCCTCTAACCAGCCCAGTTTGGACCAATTCATGGTGGAGGGAGCCTCTAACCAGCCCAGTTTGGACCAATTCATGGTGGAGGGAGCCTCTAACCAGCCCAGTTTGGGCAAATTCATGGTGGAGGGAGCCTCTAAAAACCCCAGTTTGGACCAATTCATGGTGGAGGGAGCCTCTAAAAACCCCAGTTTGGACCAATTCATGGTGGAGGGAGCCTCTAACCAGCCCAGTTTGGGCAAATTCATGGTGGAGGGAGCCTCTAAAAACCCCAGTTTGGACCAATTCATGGTGGAGGGAGCCTCTAAAAACCCCAGTTTGGACCAATTCATGGTGGAGGGAGCCTCTAAAAAACCCAGTTTGGGCAAATTCATGGTGGAGGGAGCCTCTAAAAACCCCAGTTTGGACCAATTCATGGTGGAGGGAGCCTCTAAAAACCCCAGTTTGGACCAATTCATGGTGGAGGGAGCCTCTAAACAGCCCAGTTTGGGCAAATTCATGGTGGAGGGAGCCTCTAACCAGCCCAGTTTGGACCAATTCATGGTGGAGGGAGCCTCTAACCAGCCCAGTTTGGGCAAATTCATGGTGGAGGGAGCCTCTAAAAACCCCAGTTTGGACCAATTCATGGTGGAGGGAGCCTCTAAAAACCCCAGTTTGGACCAATTCATGGTGGAGGGAGCCTCTAAAAACCCCAGTTTGGACCAATTCATGGTGGAGGGAGCCTCTAACCAGCCCAGATTGGACCAATTCATGGTGGAGGGAGCCTTTAACCAGCCCAGTTTGGGCTAATTCATGGTGGAGGGAGCCTCTAAAACCCCCAGTTTGGGCAAATTCATGGTGGAGGGAGCCTCTAACCAGCCCAGTTTGGACCAATTCATGGTGGAGGGAGCCTTTAACCAGCCCAGTTTGGGCTAATTCATGGTGGAGGGAGCCTCTAAAAACCCGAGTTTGGACCAATTCATGGTGGAGGGAGCCTCTAAAAACCCCAGTTTGGACCAATTCATGGTGCAGGGAGCCTCTAACCAGCCCAGTTTGGGCAAATTCATGGTGGAGGGAGCCTCTAAAAACCCCAGTTTGGACCAATTCATGGTGGAGGGAGCCTCTAACCAGCCCAGTTTGGGCAAATTCATGGTGGAGGGAGCCTCTAAAAACCCCAGTTTGGGCAAATTCATGGTGGAGGGAGCCTCTAAAAACCCCAGTTTGGACCAATTCATGGTGGAGGGAGCCTCTAAGCAGCCCAGTTTGGGCAAATTCATGGTGGAGGGAGCCTCTAACCAGCCCAGTTTGGGCAAATTCATGGTGGAGGGAGCCTCTAAAAACCCCAGTTTGGGCAAATTCATGGTGGAGGGAGCCTCTAAAAACCCCAGTTTGGACCAATTCATGGTGGAGGGAGCCTCTAACCAGCCCAGTTTGGGCAAATTCATGGTGGAGGGAGCCTCTAATAACCCCAGTTTGGGCAAATTCATGGTGGAGGGAGCCTCTAAAAGCCCCATTTTGGACCAATTCATGGTGGAGGGAGCCTCTAACCAGCCCAATTTGGGCAAATTCATGGTGGAGGGAGCCTCTAAAAACCCCAGTTTGGACCAATTCATGGTGGAGGGAGCCTCTAACCAGCCCAGTTTGGGCAAATTCATGGTGGAGGTAGCCTCTAACCAGCCCAGTTTGGGCAAATTCATGGTGGAGGGAGCCTCTAAAAACCCCAGTTTAAACCAATTCATGGTGGAGGGAGGCTCTAACCAGCCCAGTTTGGGCAAATTCATGGTGGAGGGAGCTTCTAACCAGCCCAGTTTGGGCAAATTCATGGTGGAGGGAGCCTCTAACCAGCCCAGTTTGGACCAATTCATGGTGGAGGGAGCCTCTAACCAGCCCAGTTTGGACCAATTCATGGTGGAGGGAGCCTCTAACCAGCCCAGTTTGGGCAAATTCATGGTGGAGGGAGCCTCTAAAAACCCCAGTTTGGACCAATTCATGGTGGAGGGAGCCTCTAAAAACCCCAGTTTGGACCAATTCATGGTGGAGGGAGCCTCTAACCAGCCCAGTTTGGGCAAATTCATGGTGGAGGGAGCCTCTAACCAGCCCAGTTTGGACCAATTCATGGTGGAGGGAGCCTCTAACCAGCCCAGTTTGGGCAAATTCATGGTGGAGGGAGCCTCTAAAAACCCCAGTTTGGGCAAATTCATGGTGGAGGGAGCCTCTAAAAACCCCAGTTTGGACCAACTGTCCCAGTTGTGGGAAAGCAGGGTGGAGGGAGCCTCTAACCAGCAGAGTTGGGGGAAATCAGGGTGGAGGGAGCCTCTAACCAGCAGAGTTGGTGGAAATCAGGGTGGAGGGAGCCTCTAACCAGCAGAGTTGTGGAAAAGCAGGGTGGAGGGAGCCTCTAACCAGCAGAGTTGGTGGAAATCAGGGTGGAGGGAGCCTCTAAATAGCAGAGTTGGGGGAAATCAGGGTGGAGGGAGCCTAGTATTAGCAGAATTGTGCAACGCTTATGGTGGATGAGTATGAGGATGCGGAGGAATTGGAGAGGTTGAGTAGAGACATGGAGTTTCATGTTGGGGTGCTTTACACAGGTGGGCACAAAAATGAAGGCTCTACCCAGTGGTGGTTCATTTTTATCAAAGTGAGCCGGTCGGCACTCTCAGCTGACAGACGGGTGCGCTTGTCAGTGATGATGCCACCGGCTGCACTGAACACCCTCTCAGATAGGACGCTGGCGGCAGGACAGGACAGCACCTCCAAGGCATATAGGGCAAGTTCAAGCCACAGGTCCAACTTCGACACCCAATACGTGTAGGGCGCAGAGGGGTCGGAGAGGACAGGGCTGTGGTCGGAAAGGTATTCCTGCAACATGCGCCTATACTTCTCACGCCTGGTGACACTAGGACCCTCCGTGGCGGCACTTTGGCGAGGGGGTGCCATCAAGGTGTCCCAGGCCTTAAACAGTGTGCCCCTCGTTTGTGTGGACCGGTGAGAACTTGGTCGCCTACTGGAGGAACTGCCCTCCCTGCCGCCAACGTCACATGCTGGAAACATCTCCATCATATTCTGCACCAATTGCCTGTGGCAAGCATTGATGCGATTGGCCCTCCCCTCTACTGGAATAAAAGAGGAGATGTTGTTTTTATACCGGGGGTCAAGGATAGCAAAGATCCAGTACTGGTTGTCCTCCATGATTTTGACAATACGCTTGTCGGTTGTAAAGCACCCCAACATGAACTCAGCCATGTCTGCCACAGTGTTAGTTGGCATGACTCCTCTGGCCCCACCGGAAAGTTCAATCTCCATTTCCTCCTCATCCTCCATGTCTACCCATCCGCGCTGCATCAATGGGACGATTCGAAGTTGCCCGGAAGCCTCCTGTATCACCATCACATCATCGGACAACTCTTCTTCATCCTCCTCCTCCTCCTCCATTAAACGCGATGAAGCGGACAGATGTGTGGACCTACTCTCCAGCTGTGACGGATCGGATGCTATCCCTGACTCCTCTGTGTGATCTGAGTTATCCCTGATGTCAATCAGGGATTCTCTCAGAACACACAAGAGCGGGATTGTAGGGCTCACCATCGCATCCTCAGAGCTCACCCTCCTTGTGGACTCCTCAAACACCCGTAGGATGTCACAAAGGTCTCTCATCCATGGCCACTCATGGATGAGAAACTGAGGCAGCTGACTTTGTGGCACCCTAGGGTTTTGTAGCTGGTATTCCATCAAAGGTCTCTGCTGCTCAACCACTCTATTCAACATCTGAAACGTTGAGTTCCAGCGTGTGGGGACGTCGCACAAAAGCCGGTGTTGTGGCACATGCAGGCATTGCTGGAGAGATTTTAAGCTAGCAGCGGCTACTGTCGACTTGCGAAAGTGGGTGCACATGCGCCGCACTTTCACCAGTAGCTCTGGAACATTGGGGTAGCTCTTTAGGAAACGTTGCACCACTAGGTTGAAGATGTGGGCCAGGCATGGAACATGTTGGAGTCCGGCAAGCTCCAGAGCTGCTACCAGGTTCCGGCCGTTATCACAAACGACCATGCCTGGGCCCAGGTGCAGCGGCTCAAACCATATTGCCGTCTCATCGAGGAGGGCATCCCTCACCTCGGAGGCAGTGTGCTGTCTGTCCTCCAAGCTGATCAGCTTCAGCACGGCCTGCTCACGTCTACCAACGCCAGTGCTGCAACATTTCCAACTCTTAGCTGGGGTCAATCTAACAGCGGAGGAGGAGGCGGTGGCGGAGGAGGAGGCGGTGGCGGAGGAGGAGGGGGGGTGTTCTTCTCGTGTCCCTGCCAGGAATGTTAGGCGGGGAGACAAGGTACACCGGGCCAGTTTGGGAAGCAGTCCTAGCCTCAACTACATTCACCCAGTGTGCCGTCAGTGAAATGTAGCGTCCCTGTCCGCATGCACTTGTCCACGCGTCGGTGGTCAAGTGGACCTTTGTGCAAAGCGCGGAACTAAGGGACGCCTGATGTTGAGTGACACGTGCTGGTGCAAGGCGGGGACGGCACACCGGGAGAAGTAGTGACGGCTAGGGACGGCATAGCGAGGTGCCGCAGTTGCCATCAGGTCCAGGAAGGCGGGAGTTTCAACAAGCCGGAACGCCAACATCTCCTGGGCCAGCAGTTTAGCGATGTTGGCGTTCAAGGCTTGCGCGTGTGGGTGGTTAGCAGTGTATTTCTGCCACCGCTCCAATGTCTGAGAGATGGTGGGTTGTTGTAAAGAAGCGCCTGATGGTGCCTTTGATGGTGCAGGAGAAGGAGATAAGACAGGAACAGGGGAGGATGAGGAAGAAGTCAACAAAGTGGCGGAGGCAGATGAAGTGGTGTCCTGGCTCGTCCTCTGGAGTGCATCGCCAGCACAGTCAGCAGTGGCAGTGGCAGAGGCAGAGGCAGTGGCAGTGGCGTGAACGGCAGGCGGCCTTTGTCCTGCCGTTGCTGCCTGCCACTGATTCCAGTGCTTGGATTCCAAATGACGGCGCATTGAAGTGGTGGACAGGTTGCTCTTCTCAGAGCCCCTAATCAATTTCGAGAGGCAAATTGTGCAGACAACACTATATCTGTCCTCGGCGCATTCCTTGAAAAAACTCCACACCTTCGAGAAACATGCCCTCGAGGTGGGAGTTTTTCGGGGCTGGGTACGAACTGGAACATCTTGGGAGATTCCGGGTGTGGCCTGGCTTCGCCTAAGCTGCTGACCTCTGCCTCTGCCTCTAGCTACCCTTTTTGGTGCTGCACCTGCCTCAACATCCACACTACTTTCCCCGCTTGACATCCCCCCTGTCCAGGTCGGGTCAGTGTCCTCATCATCCACCACTTCCTCTTCCAACTCCTGTCTCATCTCCTCCTCCCGCACAATGCGCAGGTCAACTGGATGCCCTGACGGCAACTGCGTCAAATCATCGTCGATGAGGGTGGGTTGCTGGTCATCCACCACCAAATCGAACGGAGATGGAGGAGACTCTAGTGTTTGAGCATCTGGACACAGATGCTCCTCTGTTAGGTTCGTGGAATCGTGACGTGGAGGGGCAGGTTGACGGACAATGAAAGGAGCGGAGAACAGCTCTGAGGAGCAGGGACAGTTGGGGTTATTGTTCTGTGAAGCTTGGGAATTTTGGGAGGAAGGAGGACAAGACTGTTGGGTAATAGGAGGAGAGGAGGCAGAGTCTGACTGGCTGCTGGACAATGTGCTGTAAGCGTTCTCCGACAGCCATTGCAAGACCTGTTCCTGGTTCTCGGGCCTACTAAGGTTTGTACCCTGCAGTTTAGTTAATGTGGCAAGCAACCCTGGCACTGTGGAGTGGCGCAATGCTTGCTGCCCCACAGGAGTAGGCACGGGACGCCCTGTGGCTTCACTGCTACCTTGCTCCCTAGAACCATTCCCCCGACCTCGCCCACGGCCTCGTCCACGTCCCTTTCCGGGAGCCTTGCGCATTTTGAATTCCCAGTCAGAAACTGGCACTATATAGCAGTAGCAAGAAATGAGGGTATTTGTAACCCCAATATATTCTTTGAATTCCCAGTCAGACAATGGCACTATATACCAGTAGCAAAAATTGTGGGTGCACGTACCCCAATATATTCTTTGAATTACCAGTCAGAAACTGGCACTATATGGCAGTAGCAAGAAATGAGGGTATTTGTAACCCCAATATATTCTTTGAATTCCCAGTCAGACAATGGCACTATATACCAGTAGCAAAAATTGTGGGTGCACGTAACCCCAATATATTCTTTGAATTCCCAGTCAGAAACTGGCACTATATGGCAGTAGCAAGAAATGAGGGTATTTGTAACCCCAATATATTCTTTGAATTCCCAGTCAGACAATGGCACTATATACCAGTAGCAAAAATTGTGGGTGCACGTAACCCCAATATATTCTTTGAATTACCAGTCAGAAACTGGCACTATATGGCAGTAGCAAGAAATGAGGGTATTTGTAACCCCAATATATTCTTTGAATTCCCAGTCAGACAATGGCACTATATGGCAGTAGCAAAAATAGTGAGTGTATATAGCCCCAATCCTATTGCTAGGGGACTTGCAGGGTATTTCTGAGGTGAAGGTGGGGGGAGGGGCACACCGTTGGAACGGGGATTTGGGGTAAGCTGGGTTGCGGCGATTGAGCGATTGAGCCCGTCAGTGCCAAGTTACACTGACAAGCTTCTCCCTGGAATTTAGCTCTTACAAGAGCTGTTGTGGTTGTCTTCTCCTTCCTATCCTAGCCTGTCCCTGCCTACCCAGAATCTAAGCCCTAGCTAACTGGACGGAAACCTCCGTCCCCGGTGAATTGCAAGCTCAGAATGACGCGAAGCTGGGCGTCGCTGTTCTTTTAAATTAGAGGTCACATGTTTTCGGCAGCCAATGGGTTTTGCCTACTTTTTTCAACGTCACCGGTGTCGTAGTTCCTGTCCCACCTACCCTGCGCTGTTATTGGAGCAAAAAAGGCGCCAGGGAAGGTGGGAGGGGAATCGAGTAATGGCGCACTTTACCACGCGGTGTTCGATTCGATTCGAACATGCCGAACAGTCTAATATCTGATCGAACATGAGTTCGATAGAACACTGTTCGCTCATCTCTAGTAAGTAACAGTGTTTTTTATGCTCCCTCACCTAGCCCTCCAACCATTATACTATGGGGTCTGATAGCAGTGCTTGTGGGGCCCGTGGCCACCACTTACCAATCCCAGCTCCTGATTACAGCCGCTTCCGCAGAAGGGTTAGGGCAGGCAGTCGTGAGTAGGAGCAAGGATCGGTAAGTAAATAGGGCTCATTACCTGCTGGGGTTACTCCAGTAGATAGGCCTATTAAAAAAAAAACAAAAAAAACATCAGAGGCCCCTAATGTTCTGGGCACTGTGGCTAAATGTAGCAGAAATTTGTCTAAATTTCCTCCAAAGAAAAGTGTCTAGAAAAGGAGGATGTACTAAAATATTAGTGCAAAGTAAGTCAACCAATTGTTAGCATAAGGAATCACAGAGTGTGACCCTGTAATATATCTTTGGCGCAACTCCTGCCTGCCTTGTCTAGTTTTCAGATGTCAGAATTGAAGACTGTTTTCAACCACATTTTGTAAATTCGTGTACTTAAATGTTTTTTACAGACTGAAGTGTCAGCAGGAAGCCGCGCTCAGTGCTTATCTCACTTCCCAGCACATTCTCTTTCCTATTATTAACATAAATACATTTCTGGGAAGTCATATACATTGGCTGATTGTAGAAGCAAAGTCCAATTTTCAGGCTCCCCTTCAAGTAAGAAGTGTAAATATACTTATATGCTATTGCTGTGGGATCTTTTTTTTTATTATTTGTTTTCTATATACAAAAAGTAAAAAAAAAAGCAAATATATTGTCCTTGTATCCTTTTTAAAGCAAATGGCTTCAATGGTGACTACATTCTTTGCCATATCTACTAGTGGGAATGTGTTGGCTGTTTTTTGCTTCTATAGTAATCCTATAAGAGATGGATATCTATGATATGTTTTACTTTGTAACAACAATAATATCTCATATATGTGGATCGATTGACTGTCAATCTGTCTGCTTAGGCAGCCACTGGCCTCCGCATACAGATTGGGAATCAATGGAGAATTGTCCGAACATGTCCATGGTTCTTTCCATTCAGTTCTATAGGAAATGAAAAAAGCATGAAATGGGTGCCCAGTTCTGGAGATGGCACAATATCCTGTGGATATGCCATGACTCTTTAAATTGAGAATACCCCTTTAAACACAGTCAATTTCATTAAGGATTTCTCTTTTTCTGTGTCGAGGATGTTCTTAGCTGTATGCTACATGCTCTATGTGTCTCTTCTACACCCCCTTCCCTCTTTATGGACTAATTTGGAGGAGAAAACTGCCTGAAATGTGGAGAAGAAAACCTATTTCTTTAATAAGATATATTACACTCTAGTTTATTATTACTGTAGATGCACTGGTTGACTGAGATGACATCTATAGTCAGCTAGTCCCCAGTGGTCAGTGGACTGAGAACCAGACTGTAACTCCTGGGTCCATGATTAAGAATCTGCTGGATACAGCAAGGTAAATGTAAGTCTCTGAACAACCCCCTTAAGGGATTGGTCACCAGAGTAAATTATGACATTGTTATGAAGAACTTCTAGATCAAAGCAGCCCTTAGCAATGATTCATACCAAACAAAGACTTAAATTGATGGAAAGGCCCAATTGATGAAATCAGTGGGAAAACTTCAAAAGCGCATAACTGTAAATCTGGAGTTCGCTTACAGATTACTTGATCTTATAAGGAGGGTATTTGTAATCATGGCCCAGGGATGAAACAAGAAGTACAGTAGGCAGGAGAGACAGTCACCTGCCTTCCTTACTTGACGCGATATTACAAGACTACTCAACATCTGCTGTACTCAGACATGGCTACTGCTGATCTGCCAAAGACAGTGATGGGCCTGCTCTTCATGTTCCTTGTAGAGACCAGTCATAGCTCTCTGATGGCTACTGTCACCCTCCTACATTTTTGTCATTGAAAATCATAAAAACTACGATACGCAGGCAAGTATACTATGACATGACTTTTCAGGGGTCACTGTGGCTGGTAATCTGGGGGGCACTACAGTAATTACTACTAGGTTAATTTTGGCTGGCACTAATGAGGGGCCTTTGACTGGGGCTTATTTCTGCCCTCTTCTGGTCTATAAGGTTGGCGCATAAGTATGGATACAACCAGATAAAATGGAAGTGGTTGCTGCTATCACCTTACCATTTATGGCATATTAGTACATGGGAGGGGGGGAAACATATTAGCCAGATGCCAGTTTCTGTTATGGGCTTACACATAGTTTTTAACTCCTTTTTGTAAAGATGCTTCCTGAATAATTAACTTCCATTAAAAAAAGTAAAGTTGAATCCAAAATTTCAGCTTTGCAGATGGCTGCCATGGGTGTCACCTGGCCTAAAATGTTTCCCCCCCCCCCCCCCCCCGTCCATGTACTAATATGCCACAAATGGTAAGGTGATATCAGCAACCGCTTCCATTTTAACTGGGTGTATCCATACTTATGGCCTACCCTGTATAATTTGGAGAAACTCTGACTGGAAGGAATGGGCTGGGCATTATGGTTGGCACTCATAAGCAGGCACTTAGATGTTAGTTGCAGCAGCTACTGGAAAATTTAAAAGATTAAAATGGTCGGAGTTTTGGGTGCTGGAGAAGGGACGGGGTGTTTTGGTTGTCTGTCTGCCCCTTCCCTGAGCCTGAGGACTGTTTCCCCCCCCACACACACACACTTGGAATTCGGCCTGGCTGAATATAGGGGATCTGCAGTGCTCCTATTAACCCCTTCCTAACGGATCAGGAGCACTGCAGATCCCCTATATTCAGTAGACCAGGCACTTTCAGACACATGGATACCTAATGTGTATGTGTTTCACAGTCATTTTCTACTGTTGTATGTATTCTAGGGAAAGGAGTGATTTAGAACTTTTATTTATTTTTTTTAAAGTTTCTTTTTTTCCCCCACTATTTTCTGGGAGATTCTATACATTAATATTGCGGCTGGTCATAGACCGCCCCCTAAAAAAAAAAAAATTATTATTATTTTTTTTTTTTTTGCTGACTCGAGTGTAAGCCGAGGGGGGCTTTTTCAGCACAAGAACTGTGCTGAAAAATTTGGCTTATACTCGAGTATATACGCATTTGCGGACACATTATATTCGGTGCAGCCTCTTACACCACAGGATATTTTATCCGTGGTGTGCCGGGCCGCAACCGAGGTCCGCACTGAATAGAGCAGGTCCACAAAGGCCGTGAATTCACTGCACTGTACGGACTCACCCATAGAACTGTGCGGCGTCTATGTTGCTGATCAGCAAATTTGCGGACCGTAAAATCATTACGGCCGTGTAAGACCAGCCTTAGCATAAGAGATAATAATGAGGTAAGTGCTCTGAAATAGCTCTCTGCAGATGGGTGTCAGGTTTGATTTGCATTTTAGTTGGGCTTCTTTAAAGGGTCAGGCATTGACTTCAAGGATAGCTATTTTGCAACAAGTGGCACTAGAGGCACAGCTTTCTTTTTCATTCTTTTTTTTTTTTTTGACTGTGTACTTTTGGCATCTTTGGCCCACACATAACTAAAAGTTCTCAGAACTTCCACATATTCTATAGACCTAGTGGTCTGCAATAGTAACTCATCCTAGAACTTAGAAACAATATACGACTCTGGGGTCCCTTAATTTATGCTTTGGGTTAAGCTATGCAGTTTACCTATTTGTTGGTAATGTTAAAGCAGGTTGCACTAAGCATATTATTATAATGTGAATATGTACATCCAATGGGGTTTCTCTTTCCTTTTTTAAGGCAGTGTCGCGGTTGAAGTTCCTTGGCTTTTAAGGTAATCTGGCCAGTAGCCATTTCCCTTGTCAGTACACATTCTGTTCTTTGTCCTTTTAATATGTAAACAAAGCAAATACAGCGTATCTGAACTCCATGGGACATATTGCATAAGGCTAGCAAACACTTTTTTTTGTAAATTTCAGTCCACACTGGTACATCTGTTGTAAAGTGTGGTTATATATTTCTTGCTAGTTAAGTATATATCCAGTAAACAATTCTTAATGACATAGCGATAGATCAGGACTGTCCATGTTACTTTCCAGTATTTTGTACTTGAAGCAGGAATTTCCTAATTTTCCTTGCAAGCTGCAGCTTGAACTCTTGACTCTTTTTGTCACATTAGCCGCCCAAAAGGAAATAAGACTATTTCACTGAATAACACATCATGGCTGGCAAGACGTGTCTCCTACTTCTTATATCTCTACCTGTTGTTCTTCTTAAACCTGCAGAAAATGGTAAGACAATGAGATCTGGTTATCAGCTTTTTTTGTTGCTTTGAATTCAGATAATTTCTAGATTGCCTGGGTAGAGTGACTACTCCAGAGTACTGTGCTTCTGTGAATGGTCCTGCAGATCTATGTGGTCTTGTAAAATACGTATCATTACAATGTTACTGGCTAGGGCATGATACAATTCTGCTTGCTGTTTGCATGAATGCTCTAAATTAAGACCCTGTGTATGGACGGTAGTTATTAAGCAGGACGTGACATTATCAAATAATACTGCCATTGTGATGCCTTTATAAGTAGTGACTATATCAGCATCAGTAAATGAAAGAATAGATGAGGTTTGGCTTTTACAGTTTTGTAGTCTTTTGGGCCCTTCGCAGTGGAATCCTTTGTAATGTGATTAATAGCAGTGAAACATTTATGGGGGATGACACTTTCATGGGGCACTGTGGCTATTATATTGTAGGACTTACATGTTACTGTTAATAAGAAATCTATGTGAAAAGCTTCTAATTCTTACATACAGTGAATAATAAAATCCTTAGAGTACGCATTAAATGTACTGTTGTGCCTTAGAATAGCAAATCACAGATCAAGTGAAAACAAACAAAAATCTGTACTATGTATAGAGGAAAACTTGCCGCAGCACTTATAGATGGCCCCAATGTTATGATTATCTGGTATGGGAAGATACAAGTAGAATTCAGTGAACTAAAGGGAATGTTTGATTATAATATGTGAATAATATAATGTACAAATTCTGTACAATGTCCATTCAACAACCACCAATTGCTATTCTGTGCATTAGACTGAGTTGTAAGATATATATATATATATATATATATATATATATATATATATATATATATATTTCTGTCTAGTGATACTTTGTTATTGTGCAAGTAATAGTTTATGCTATCAGTCCAGTTCACTACCATGTATATCACCAGGTTCTCACATTGACTACGATCTCAGCATAACATCTGTCATTATTAGCTCCCAGAGCAGCAGCCGGAGTGACAGTTTTATCTAGGTATATAGGGATATCTCATTGAATATTATAACTGCATATCAAAACAAATTTGATATTCTGGAGTCAGATGAAGCTGAGTGACGTTCCCTAAAGATGTTGTTATTATGCCGACCCCCTGATATGTTACACTAGGTTTATACCTGCGTTTGGGTTTCCATTCAGGGGGTCTGCATGGGGACTCCCCAAATGAAAACTTAATCTGCTTAAAAAACTGGTTACCCGCAGAAACCCGTGGACCACATGGACTATAATGGAGTCCGCTGGGTTTCTTCCCAAAAAGGACAAAAAATGCAGAGAGAAAAGTAATGCTTGTAGCGCTTTTCTCTCCGCATTTTTTAAATGGATTTGGGGACGTTCAAGCACTGTTGTGAACCTAGCCTTAAAGATAAATGTGAGAAAATCAGACTGGTGATGTTCTGATCACAGACAACACCATGTACAGTGAAACCCCTTTGAGACAACCATCCAAAGCTGCACAGAAAAGTGGTCCTTTCAAAAGAAAAGTTTACAGAATGCAGGAAAAAGTGTCTAATGGATTCAGCAAGCAGGTACAGTATACCCCAAATGGCCAAATAGTGATATTATTCCATATGCCTTTTTCAGCTGGAACAAGTATATGTAGCAAATGTAATCTATCTAGAGCCCTGCTGGCAATAGGAAATGCAGGAAATGTATATGTGCACCATAATGATACTGACTGTCCTTCTTCAATTGTAGTTTTTGTGACCGATAATGAAGCAAATGGTATTTTAAAGAGGTGGAAACGTGCAAATAGTGCATTTGAAGAGTTCAAAAAAGGGAACCTGGAAAGAGAGTGCGTTGAGGAACGTTGCAGCCGTGAAGAAGCCCGGGAAGTGTTTGAGGATGAAGAAAAAACTGTAAGGGCAACTTTAATGATTTAATGCATCTATAAGTATAGATGGGGACATGCTTTGTCATTCTATTTAATGTAGCTCCGACAAGTCTCCTATGCCATACTATATAGATGGGGAGACAGTGAGCTCCAGGATGTATAGCTTCTATGATCCAATTATTTTCATGTGAAAACTTATTTAAATGCTGCTAAGATTTTTTTGAGCATGTTGAATACCTTGCAGATTCTGTGCTGAGAAGGAATATATGAATGCTTTTAAAGAGGACCTTTCATCACCTCCACCAATTCTAGTTCTTATCATCTATTAATAGGCACTGCTCCACTGATTCCAGAACAGTTGGAATTTTTTCTCTAGCCTCCACCATTCCTGAGTAACAAGTGCAATTATGCTCTGTAATATCAGTAGGGCGGTGTCAGGTAGGGGGCGTGATTCACAGCACCAATCAGAGGCAGCCAGTGTCAGAGCTCAAAATCTCACCCCTTGTCTGCTCCTGCCTGACACCGCCTTTCAGACAGTACAGAAGCTAAATAGCATATCAGGAACCAAAACTAACAGAACTTGCTCAGAAACAGTGAGGCTAGAGAAAAAAATACCAATTTTTCCTATTATACATTGACTTTATCAATTGATGAGTCATCTTTATGACAGGGCATAAATTGAGGATCAGTAGGGATCAGGCACCCAGAATCTCTGCAGTTCAGCTATTTGAAGTGGTAGCGGCAGGGCCGCATTGGGGGGGGGCAAACTGGGCAAATTCCCAGGGTGACCCGGATCAGGGTAGCCTTAACAATGGAGGGCTATGCTGGAGTAGGGAGCTATAAAGTCCCTGCGCTGACATAGATGACTATGTGGAAGGCGGTATGGGGCGCGATTACGTTATTGCATTGCGCCTTGTGCACCGGACCTACTCTGAATTCTACAAGCAAGTAGAGACTTCAAGCAGCGGGACTCAGGGCTCGTTCACATCTGCGCCCGGTCTCCGTTTATACAGGTTTCCGTTTCCTGCACAAAACAGAGCAGGAGACGGAAAGCTGCAGGACTCTTTCATACCCACTCATTTGAATGGGTTTGAAAGGTGTCCGGCCGTGAGCGCTGGTGAGCGTTTTACGCACTCCGCCGCTAAACTGGTTTTTTTAAACCGGACACAGAGTCAGACATGCAGTACTCTGTGTCCGGTTTAAAAAAAACGGTTTCGCGGCGGAGAGCATAAAACGCTCACCGGCGCTCACGGCCGGACCCAATCTGACAGCTTTCCGTCTTCTGCATGCAGAAGACGGAAAGCTCAGAATGGACTCCGGGTGCTAGTGTGAACCCAGCGTCAGCGAGGGTGTATGGTAAGGTGAGTAAACATTTTATTCATTTATGAGACTTAAAAGAATGCCATTATTAAAAAAGTGGGGCACATAGTTATTAATAGCTCCTTTTTATAAATACTCCCCTTGTATAATAGTTCCCCCAGCCTTATAGTTCCCATATATCTATAAAAAGGAACTATTAATAGTAAATCTAGTGGGGGAACTATTATTAATGGGGGGGGGGGAATAATTCCCCTAGCTTTTTTAATAACATATCCTCCTTATAAATAGCCCCCTTGGTAATGTTTACACTGAGTAATTACAGCGCAGCTCCTATTGCTTGAATAGGAGTGGCGTAGAAACTTGTCCACATGCAGTGTCTGGCACCTAAAAGATGCTAAAACAGCTGATCTGTGTGGGGTTCAGGTGTCGCATCACAGAATTCCTACTGACATATCGATGAGCTGTCCTCTGAATAGATTATCAGTTTTAAAAATTGGCCGGAAAAACCCATATACTTGATCTGATGCTTGACGGTGACTGTGACTGAGGTGGTATGCTATCTGGGCCTAGTATAGAGGTCTTTATAGCATGTGCATTGTTTGGTAATTGTCTGTATATTGCTAAGAATTCTTCCCAGTATAGAGGTATGTGTATGGTGCTTTCACAACTATATATATCTGTTTACAATTTATTTTTCCTAATCTTTTAAGACTGCCAATCTTCAATAGAAAACCTCTTTAGTAGCAACCCTATTAATATTTGAGTTTGTGGGTTTGTGTGTTTGGATGTTTGGATGTTTTGATGTTTGTTCCTCAATCACGCAAAATCTGCTTCACCGATTTGGCTGAAAATTTCCACAAACATAGTCACTACACTCGATTGCGCAATAGGCTACTTTTCGTCACAATAGCACACATACGTTTGTGCCAGGACCCCCACAAAACAAAACCCAAACTCACACCACCATCTCTGCAATCTCACACAGTTTGGACCATAGCAAGCCACAAAATTCATATTGCCCTCTACAGCCTCGCCCCTAACCCCACACAATCACATATACATATACTTTACCACTTTGCCCCTCACCTTAACGATACTCCAGGAGGCTCTCTTTAACGCTCTGGAGCAGCCATGTTTGCCGACCCCCACCGCTCTGACAATCCATAACACCGCCCACCCATGTCAATACCCCTAGGTGGTCTAATAAATGCAAAAACCAAAACAAAAAAAAAGGAAAAAAACAAAAAACAAAATAAAAAGTATTACAATATCAAATCCCCCCCCCCCCCATTTCCCTAGAACACATATAAAAGTAGTTAAATACTGTGAAACACATACATGGTAGATATCCCTGTGTCCGAAATCACCCGCTCTACAAAGCTATACAAATATTTTGCCTGGAAGCTTAACGCCGTAGCCGCAAACATACTGAAAAGTCCAAAACCGCTGTTTTTTCACTATTTTCATTATCATACAAATATCAATCACAAGTGATCAAACCAATAGCAATTCCTGAAAATGCAACAACTACAAACTACACCCGGCCCCTCAAAAAAAGACATCCGCCGACAGAGACAAATAAAAAAGTGACTGCTGTCAGAATATGGCAACTTTTACAAACAAAAAAATGTCAACACACTACTGGCAGAAAATACCAAATCATACAATGTGGTATATCGAGATATATTAACTTCAAATCCCTCTGTCTCAAAGTCACTATGTACAGTTTCTCACAACACCGTACAGCAGCTGAAATACAAATTACATTCAACACAAATGTCTCACGTATTCTCTGAATTACAGCAAAAACAAGATACAAAGTTACATTTCATATCCCATACCTTATACACAGTACGAAAACCTTACCCGCGCCTGTATATACCCACTTCTACAATCACCGCAGACGAAGTCGCGGATACCAGCTAGTTATTCATAATCGCCCGATAAATTAATTTAGTTGTAAATTTAAAAAATATATTCACATACTTAACTTTCTATATTGTGTTTTTTAACAGAGAGAATTTTGGAACGTATATGTTGGTAAGTATGCCGAATAGTTCTATAGTTCTGCAGACTGTATAGATGCACTTTCTGTAATAATAAGTAGTGCAATATTGATATTACGTTTAGTTTATTTCATTTCTTAGGGCTTGTTCACAAAGTTTTAATGCGTCTGTGTTATACAGTCTGTATTACAGTAGCAAATCCTATCTATCGAGTCAAAATACAAAAACGTTTCATAGATCTCTATGAGGCTGTTAGTTCAGGTCATTGGACTTACGCTTGTGATGGGATTTGCAGCCATAATATGGTCTTAGATGCTGCTAGTTTAGCTTATTATACCAGTGGTTGGGACAGAACTTGTGACTGTAATGTGATCCATATAGCAAGGACACATTGGAGCTTTTTGAATAAGCCCTTATCCTAATATGAATCATAGACGTATAAGGTTATACATGTTTTATGTGTACAGGGTATAGATAGAGCTTCAGTTAAGGATTTTATAGTTGGCTGAATTACTATATAAACCGTTATAACTAGAGATGAGCGAACACTGTTCGGATCAGCCGTCCGAACAGCACGTACCCATAGAAATGAATGGAAGCACCTGTGACACTGACTTTGCTGGCAGCCGGCCAGCGTCACAGGTGCTTCCATTCATTTCTACGGGTGCGTGCTGTTCGGATCGGCTGATCCGAACAGTGTTCGCTCATCTCTAGTTATAACCTTAATGGGTAGGAGCGATCCTCACTAAGGGGACAAACTACCACTAGGGACACTTATCTCTTTTCAAGGTGAATAGTGACAATTAATAACTGGGTATCTATAACTTAGGCTAAGGCTAAATGGAGACTTTTTATAGTCTTGATGAAGTAACAGCTGCAGCCATAAGGTGCAACTCAATGTGTGGTTTTGTACCACAGAACAGGTCACCAAGATGTGATCTATCAGGGTCCAAAACCAACTATCAAAGCAGCCTCTGGGAGTTGGATGGTGCTAGTGGACTGGCAGCACGTGCAGCACTGCTTGTATTCAAGTGATAGGAGTGGCACAGCAATTCCCCAGGAGCACCACTATGCAGAGAACAGGGCTGCTGCACATTATTTATTATCACAGACATGTCAAGAGTGCTGACAGGTTCCCTAAATTAACACATGCATTGCAGTGTATAGGAGGCTGTAAGCCCGTGCAGATGCATAGGCTGACAGTCTCCATTCATGGCAGAATCAACCAGGTATGCGGCGGGACAGTGATGAGGCAGACTCGGGGTCACTGGTCAGACCCCAGGCTGCTGAATAGGAGTAGCACACCCTGCGGAAAATGTTGTGGGGGCCGATCGGGACCCCAGTATATAATAAAACCCCTGAGTTGCTGCAGTCATGTTTGGTGTGTGCGCACCATGATTCCACATGGTTTGTGGGAAGTCCTTTCCTGCAGTGCCATACTATAAGGGCGGATGTTGGGAAGGGGTTAACATAATCTGCCACAAATTTGGATCAAATCAAATAGTACTGGAAAATTCGATGAGGCTGCTTAATCAAATTTAAAAAAATTTGCTCATCTCTAATTAGATTATACTGTAGTGTTTTGGGGTTTTCAGCAATTATATAATACAAACATTTAAAGGGGACCTTTCACCAACTCCAGCAACTCAACCCTTTGTATCCTCCAATAAGTGCCGTTCCAATGATTACAGAGAAATTGGAATTTTTTCTATAGCCCATTCCTAAGCCATTGGTGCTGTTAGTTTCAGCACCCAATATACTAATGTGGCTGCCTACTGTTAGGTGGTCCTGAGCTGAGGCAGACAATTTCGGATGACCCATCTGACAGCAGAGAGCCTAATTACTGTAGTATATTGGGGGCTTAAATCAACAGTGCTGTTTGCTCAGTGGGGGCTAGAGAAAATTCAATCTACGCCAGAATCATTAGAGAGGTGCCTATTGAAGGATGTAAAAAATAGAAGTTGCTGAAAGTGGTCGAAGGTTCGCTCTAAAAAGTAATAAAATGACTCCTTAACTCTGCAATGAATTGTTTATCTGTATTTCAGATGGTGACCAGTGTACACCTAATCCTTGTAAGTATGGTGGCTCGTGTCAAGACGGAGTTGGTGAATTCACATGTTTCTGCAATTCTGGCTATGATGGTAAAACCTGTGAAAATGGTAGGTATCAAGACTGTATTTGATTGAGATGTATACCATCAGGGGTTGTACACCACTGCTAGGCATGGCAAAAATATTGCAGAATGCTTATTTACTTTATTTTTCCATACTTTGTTATACACCTTTCATGTCATCTACACTGATTTGCAATCTCCACCTTTCTATCCTTTCAGTTTCACAGCTGTTTTATGTATGAACCTGGATTTACTTAGCACTGTCCATTAATCTACTATATACTCGGTCCATTCAATCAATTCCATTATTTTGTACCAATGCTGCACCAGTCCCGAGTTTGAATGGTGTGACCCCTAACTTTACAATATTTATTTCAAAGGTCCCTCATATAGGTCACCCCTTTCAGGACCAAGCCAGTTTTCATTTTTATGTTTTCATATTTTGCTCCCAACCATCCAAAGTCCATAACTTTTTTTTTTTTTTTTTTACATAGCCATATATGTTGACTTTTGTGGACCAAATGAATTTTACAATGACAATTTATTATTCTGTATGATGTACTGGGAAGCTGGAAAAAAATTCAGAATGAAAAAATTCAGAGTGAAAAATTTCTAAATTGTGAAAAAAATCAGCAAATATACTATTTTCTTATGAGTTTTGTTGTTAATCCCTATGTTGTAAGACCAACAAGTTATCTGCATTCTGGTGCTTAGTACCGTCATGGCGAGACAAAATTTATATAGATTTTATTTTTTTTTTAAAATGTGTTTCCTGTTGCCAAATACTCATACCCAACTTTTATACATTTTCATGTAAGGAATGTTTTTTTTCCGGGGCAAGTTGTAGTTTCTGTTTATACCATTTTGGGGATTGTTTTACATTTTGTTCACATTCTATTACATTTTTTGGGGGGACACAAAACAGAAAAAAATATTTTTATATTTTAACAGTTAAGAGTGATGTAAAATTTATATTTTCCTTTTTAGCATTGGCAGGCTTGGGAGTCTTAATAAGATTCCTGTTGGTGATCTCACCATGTGGGAGACATATGGTCCTGCAAAAAGTGAAAGTACAGTAAAACAACCTGACCACACATCTAACCATGGTGTCTTAGATGTTAAGTGCCTGTGATTAGAGACAACCTGACCACACATCTAACCATGGTGTCTTAGATGTTAAGTGCCTGTGATTAGAGACAACCTGACCACACATCTAACCATGGTGTCTTAGATGTTAAGTGCCTGTGATTAGAGACATATCTGATCAATGCCACTGCCACAAGGCTCTATCTCCATAAAACAGAACATACCCCTAAGCTATGACTCAACTAGCCCACTGGGGTTCTTGTGAATCCTGAGCGGGCCCCATGCCTTTGGGCAGGGCCGGCAGGAGGAGGGCAGCGTCGTTATGTGCCACAGAGCCCCTTTCCAATAGAAGCCTGTCCAGGAAAGGTCTAGAAAAATAAACATTTTTAGTCACCTCTTCTGGGCGCCAGGCAATCCAGCATCATCTTCTCGCCTGTAGCTGATGTCACGCATTCCAGACATCACAACATAATATGCTCCCCAGATTGTCCAGCCCATTATAATGCTCAACACTGGCCCCACTCAGTATAATATACTCGCTAGAGCAGGAGTCAGCAACCTTCGGCAATCCAGCTGTTGTTAAACTACATCTCCCAGCATGCATACTTGCTCTACTGTTCTTGCTACTCACATGGAAGTGAATGGAGCATGTTGGGAGTTGTAGTTTCACAGCAGATGGAGTACCAAAGGTTGCTGACTCCTGCCCTAGAGCTTCGAGCTGCTTCAGACAAATCCCTCAAAATTAATTTTAATGAATATTCTTGAGGGTTGCCTGTTCGTTTCAGTGATATTATTATACTGTGGGGTCTCTTCAGACCCCAGAGTATTGGAGGCCCAGGAAAAGTGGGGGAAAATTACAAACAGTTATTCTCAGCTTGCCTTACCCCTCCTGGACATCCTCAAGTTGCTGCACTGGCTTCTTCTTCAGAAAAGCAAAAACCCCAACTAGGACACATCTGGCATATGATAGAAGTAAATGAATACTGATAGACTGCAATGATTCTATTGGGGGTCTGTTAGGTATCCATTATTGTTGTTCATCTTTTTTGCCAGAATATAAATAGCATGTAGGAATATTTTGTTTATAATTTTAGACAACATCTACGACAGAGGCTCATAACAGAACAGATGCATATGTGAACATGGCTTTACTTGTTTATTAATTCTTTTCTAGTTTTACAAAAGATGTGCAGTCTAAACAATGGTGACTGTGACCAGTACTGCAAAGTAGAAAACAGAGATGTTATCTGTTCTTGTACCACTGGATATAAGCTAGGAGACGATGGGAAATCCTGTGTTTCAAATGGTAAGAAATGTTCATCTACTTCTTCTAATTTGAATTGTAAATTCATTTATTAATTCTACATTTCACAGTAATAGACTGACAAATTCAGCTATAACATTTAGTAAGAGGCCGTTCACATTACCGTTAGAAAGGCCCATTGCGCTCATCAGTCATATGATAAGAGATGGCAATAAAGTGTAAGAGGCAGACAGAGCCTTCCCCTTCTGGCCTTCGTTTCCATTGACTCCAGTGTAAAAGTGAATGAATAAATAAATACAGAATCTTCCATCATGTGTGTTTACATTTGTAACATAAGATAAAGTCCTGCGTGCACAAACTTTTTCCGCCAGAAAAGTAACAAACATGATGGAATAGTTTCATTAGAGTGAATGCAAATAGCTGTTGTTCCTCCTGTATCTATCAATCTATTACTATTGATGTCCACTGTATGAGATTGCATGAAATGGGAAATATGGTCTGGTTTCTTTTTTTTTATTTTTATTTTTTTTAAAGAAACAGTGCTGCTCTTAGCTTTTGGGTTGTGTTTGGTAGTGGATCTTATCTTCCAATTATAAGAATTACATTGTTTCTACAGAAAAACCTCACATAACTCCTTTATGGTAAATTATATAGGTGCAAACATGTGATGACAAAATGTACTATTAAGATAAAAGCTGCAGAGAGGAATTGTTCATTGGTTACCAATAGGCTGCAAGGAATGAGTGGTCAGTAGTCTTCATTACTCGCTGCTCTTAGGACTTCTTCTACCTGGCGTTGCTCTCACTTGGAGCGAGCAGCTGAAAAGGAAAGGGGAGTCTTAAAGTGTAATGATTACTGAAGAGCGTACTCACTGCTTACTCCCCAGGTCTTGGCCTGAGTTGGAGTCATTACACTATGTGGAGACTGGGGAGGTACCCTCTGGTAGTTGGGTGGATATTTCCTCTGTTTTCCAATGTCAGAATTTTTACACTTCAGTAAAAAATAATATATCTTTGAATGTATATATGTATTACAGACCCATATCCCTGTGGGAAAAGACCTGGCTTACGAAAAAAGAGGTCAATACCCGACGAAGTGGAAAATCCTACAAACCACACAGATGTTTCTGAGAAAAGCAATGCCACTGTCAGTCAGACCAACTCTGAACCCAAGGGTGAAAACACCCAGCCTACCTCTCCTGAATCAGATATTGACGATGACCCTTATGGGAGAATTGTGGGAGGAAGAGACTGCAAATTTGGAGAATGCCCATGGCAGGTAACTAACATACAATATGAAATGGAATAAATGTGAAGTTATACAACTAGTGATTGTGGGTAAACAACCTGCTGTGTGCTGAGAAAAGATTTATTAATTAATTATTTAATAATTAATTTAATTTAATTAAAAAAATCATTATATATAATAAAATACCGTAAATAAATGTTGCTTGGGTTTAGACCCGCATATTACAAAAACATATAATACTCTTTTGTAAAACACATGTAAAATATAATGTGGTAAATCAATGCAGGCTGTCTTATTCAGTGAAGATGATGAACCATTCTGTGGAGGAACGATCCTGTCCAAGCAGTTTATTCTGACAGCAGCACACTGCATGAATCAGACAAAGTACTTCAAAGTTATCGTAGGTAAGTTTCCTGGTCAATAAGCTAAATATGAATGGGTTAACCTGATGTGCAGCAATATAACACACAGGTTAGGTCTATTTTAGAGATGAGCGAACACTGTTCGGATCAGCCAATCTGAACAGCACGCTCCCATAGAAATGAATGGAAACACCTGGCACATCGACCGGCCGCCGGCAAAGTGTACGTGCCAGGTGCTTCCATTCATTTCTATGGGAGCGTGCTGTTCGGATCGGCTGATCCGAACAGTGTTCGCTCATCTCTATAGAGTATAGCAACTGCGCTTGATAACCACAACTTAACTCCATTCTCTTGAATGGGACTGAGCTGTGAACAGGCCACGTAAAGATGAACATGACAACACATGGTCCCTGAAAGAGAAGTGGCACTCAGGGATAGCTGCCACTGCTTCAAAGAGCTAATCCATGGGGTCCTAGGTGTCAGATGGCTGCTGACGTGTAGTTGATGACCTATTCTAAGGAGATGGTAAAGCCTGGAAACCTCTTTCAAATTTTTACTCTTTATACTAAACTGGTTTTGTAAAAAACTGCAAAGATTGGTATAAATATGATCCCACAACTGTGCAAAATTTTGGTGGGATGCAAGTAACAGTTTATGATAAAAATAATAATATTAAGGTTCCAGAGTATCACAATGGCCAAGAGATGAAGAAGGGCACATTTATGGGCACTGCACACATTCCTAGGAAAATACTGGTTATAGCTGTATGCCCAAGACAAAGCCGATCAATAAGTCACTTACATAAAACTAAAATGATAATAATGGCAACCTAAAAATACAGTATATTCTACTATAGCTCTGAACATGATAGATAAAAGTCTACCTCTGCATTTGTACCCAAACCAAGACTAAGCCCATTTTGTATCGTTTTACAGGGGAGATGAATACTCAAAGGAAGGATGGTGGCGAGTCAATACACAAAGTAGAAAAGATAATAGTACACCCTAGATTTGTCAAGGCAACCTATGACTTTGACATAGCTTTGGTAAAGCTGAGAGAAGCCATTAACTTCACCGATAATATTATTCCGGCCTGCATTCCCGATCCTGATTTTGCTGACGAAGTCCTGATGAAAGAGAGCCAGGCAATGGTGAGCGGCTTTGGACGCCTTCATGAGCGAGGGGCTCAGGCCACAAAACTTCAAATGCTTAATATACCATATGTTAGTAGGCAAACTTGCAAAGAATCCAGTAAGTTCACAATCACCGAAAACATGTTTTGTGCTGGCTATGACAAAGAAGTGAAAGATGCTTGTCAGGGAGACAGTGGCGGTCCACATGTCACCCCATTCAAAGACACTTATTTTGTGACTGGAGTTGTTAGTTGGGGAGAGGGCTGTGCACAAGAAGGCAAATATGGTGTATACACAAAAGTATCCAAATTAAATAAATGGCTTAAAGTGACATTAAAAAGACACCAGTAATCCAGGAAAGCCCACCAACTGACTCAACTTCATCGAAGCTTTATCCACTATACTCCACCAAATAAAATTTTGAGATGTTCCAATTTCTCTAAAGGTTTCTTGATGGTTCACTTTAAAGTCTTGAAATATTTATAAGTGTTAAACATGGTTGCACCTATTTTAGTGATCACATCTCAAGACTTTGCATGTCTAATAACAAATAAGCTAGCTCAGATTTTATACTTCAAGCCTACAGCACAAAATCCCAAATAATGCAATGCTTTGTATATGTACTGTGAAAGAATTAGAAGCAGCAATGTATGATCAGTCGTAGACTTTATGGTTGGTTATTAGTACTAATAATAATGTATCACTGCTTTAGCATCATCCTGGAAATTCAGGAATATTGATATATATGTACAGCATTAATAAAATTGACTTAGTAAGGTTTGTGATGTGTCTTTTGTGTCTTAGCTTGTCTCTTAGGCCTGGTTCACATATGTGTTCGTTATTCTGTTCAGGGAGTCCACTTGGGGATCCCCTGAATGGAAACCTATATGCATTACAAAACAGTTAGCTAAGAAACCACATGGACCCCATAGACTATAATAGGGTCCGTGTAGTTTCTGCTTGGTTTCCACATGTGGAGAGAAAAATGCTGCTTGGGTAGCTATAACACAGAACATTACGGACATGGGGGAGACAACAAAAAGGAAGGGTGGGGAGAAAGCGATCAGAGACCATGGAGGATATCACTTGTATCTCACAAGGACTAGATTGATTGGGAGGCCTCCATGGCGTTGTTAAGTGTGGTGGTGAGGTATTTCAAGCAATGCACATCGCTGATACAAGCCACAAGAGCAGGACCTGTGGGTGGGTGCACAGTATAAGAAAAGTTTAGAGGTTTGTTTTGCCAAGGCGTCAGGAGAGGGGGGGGGGAGTAGATTAAACAAGCAAATGAGAGGATCTAGTGGAACACCCTGAAGTAAAAACGCATCAACACCTTAACCTCTATCCAAAAAGTGTAGATTGAAGAGCAATGTAATATAACATGCCCTTCTCAGAGAGGCATCTCCAACAGACCGTGAGTTAACGGTGGGCAGCAGCACCAGGGTATGGTACCAATACATCAGGAGTTTATACTGGGTCTCATGAAACTTTATGAATGTTGATGATTTGGCCACACAAGACCATATGATCTGCTACTTAGCCAGGGAGATCGGTCTGCCCAGAGAAATGTAGAACATTTTTAAATAGCATCAAATGATACTAAAGTCTGAAAAGTTAGTGACCATTTAAGTCACACCTAATTGTATCAGTAAATGAGCTGAAACAGGACTAAGGTGATATACAGTATATTTATTGCCTACATCTGTCACTTTAGATAATGCTATGTTGACATCTGTCTTGTCCTATGGAAAATGGACAGCAATGGATCCCATAGGACCTCAATATAATGGAGTCTGTCAGCCGTTTGTTTTTTTATTTTTAATTAAAGTGACAGATGAAAAGTCGGGCTTGCAGAATTTTTTCACCCAGTGATTTCTGATGGACACTGTGATGGAGACTCCAATGCAGATGTGAATGTAGCCTAAGTATAACTAAGTTTTATTTCTGCAATATATGTGTTACTTGCTAAATCCTGATAACATTTTGCTGTAAAAAGCTAGTTTTTCATATGTATTTAGATTTTACTCCTAATAAGTGCAAAAAATGTTAGTCATATGATATAAAGTTTCTATGGAAATATACAGAATCATTTCACAACCTGATACATACAACTATAAATACACTGGCACCTTATCCTATATATGGGCACATTGGGGCTGCCATTATCAGCTGCTGCTTCTCTGGAGGGTAGCAGTGACAGTACAACACAAAATGCTGGATGCACAGGCCACATCTACTACCCGCAGCCAGCATAGTTATGGAGCAGAGCACCATCGATCAAAGTGACAGCTACAGCCAGAGGCGAGGCAACAGCAGTCAGAAGGGCTCAGTACCTTGTCTTTATTGGGCAGACTATGTTAAGAGAATGCCAAGACTGTGCAAAGCAGTAATCAAAGTAATAGGTGGCTACTTTGAAACCTATAAGACATATTTTCAGTTGTTTCACACTTTTTTGTTAAGTATATAATTCCACGTGTTAATTCATAGTTTTGATGCCTTCAGTGTGAATCTACAATTTTCATAGTCATAAAAATACAGAAAACTTTGAATGAGAAGGTGTGTCCATATATACTGTATATATATATATATATATATATATATATATATATATATATATATATACAGTCCACAGAATTTGGTTCTTAGGCTATTGCTGGACACCTCCTGCTTGGCCTGAAGAAGACACCCGCCCGGTGTCGAAACATGTAGCCATTTTAAACTGTTGTTCATGTCCTTAGAGCAATAAACAGAACCATTTCATCTTAACCATCCACATTGTGATTTTTTACTCAAGTCTATTTAGAATTTGCTGCCATTAGCGCTCTGTCCTTTCCCGCTTTTTCTATATATCCTTTCCAAGCTAAAATAGAGTTAGACTACATAATGATAGTGGTGTGTACTCGGCCAGGAAAGAGTACCCAGTGTAAACCTGAAGGTAATCCATTTTATTGGATCTCTTATAGGCATGATTCTATTGATGGATCAGTGAGAATGGTCAGAGTAAGCTCAAAAAAAAAAAAAAAAAAAAAAAAGAGAAACGCCGATCGGCACAATAGTGTAAATTTGTATAACACATCTGTGGATTCTTGATAGGTCCTGATTGGCCTTTTACCTTAGATGGTTGTGAAATGTCACAACCACTTAAAGCACCTATAACCCAACCTAGGGTGGCAGCGTCTTTGTCCTGATACGTTAGCAAAAACGTCAAAGGATTGAATGAACTGGAGGATAGCTATAAGAGGATTCTTTTAGCTAAACAAATGGACAATGGAAGCATGGAGGAGGAGGTGTGATGGTGTGGGGGTGCTTTGCTGGTGACACTGTTGGGAATTTATTCAAAATCTAATGCATACTGAACCAGCATGGCTACCACAGCATCTTGCAGCAGCATGCTATTCCATCTGATTTGCGTATAGTTGGACCATCGTTTATTTTTCAACAGGGCAATGACCCCAAACACACCTCCAGGCTGTGTAAGGGCTGTTTGACCAAGAAGGAGATTGATGGGGTGCTACGCCAGATGACCTGGCCTCCACAGTCAGCAGACCTGAACCCAATCGAGATGGTTTGGGGTGAGCTGGACCGCAGAGTGAAGGCAAAAGGGCCAACAAGTGCTAAGCATCTCTAGGAACTCCTTCAAGACTGTTGGAAGACCATTTCAGGTGACTACCTCTTTAAGCTCAAGAGAATGCCAAGACTGTGTAACGCAGTAATCAAAGCAAAAGGTGGATATTTTGAAGAACCTAAAATATAAGACATATTTTTAGTTGTTTCACACTTTTTTGTTAAATATATAATTCCACATGTGTTAATTCATAGTTTTGATGCCTTCAGTGTGAATCTACAATTTTCATAATCATGAAAATACAGAAATCTCTTTGAATGAGAAGGTGTGTCCAAACTTTTTTTCTGCACTGTATATATATTTTACATCTGACTTCAGTCCCAACAATTGCTTCCTTTAAAGTAAACAGTACCCCTTAGGCATAGCTCCTAACCGTCCCGGATCCGGCTGGACAATTCCTGATTTTACACTGCTGTAAGGACTTTCTGACATCAAATGGTCACAGTCATGTGACTGGGTAGGCATGTCTTTGATTGTAGGAAGGTCCTTCCACATGAAGAAAAGTTGTATCCCGTGCAGTGGAGGAAGACAGAGAGGTGTTGGGTGCCTGGCATACTGTGGGGGAGAGAGATGTGAGGGTCAGGGTGTAGTGTGGAGAGGGAAGAAATGGGTGGGCAGGGTGAACTGTGGGGGGGAGATGTGATGGGAGAAATGTGGGGTGCAGGGTGGACTGTGTGAGAGGGGGATGTGGAATGTAAGGTGTATTGTGGGGGAGAGACAGGTGGGGAAAGATGATGTACTGAGAGATATATATGGGGTACAGGGTGTACTGTGTGGGGGCAGAGATGTGGGGTGCAGCAAGTACCATGTGTGGGGGGGAGATGTGGGGTGCAGAGTGTACTGTGGGGGAGAGATATGGGGTGCAGGGTGTACTGTATGTGTAGGGGAAGATGTGGGGTGCAGGGTGTACTGTGGTGGGAGAGATGTGGGGTGCATGGTGTACTGTGTGTGTGGGAGAATTTGGGTGCGGGGTGTATTGTGTGGGGTGAGAGATGTGGGGTACATGGTGTACTGTGTGGCGGGAAGAGATGTGGGCTGTGAGGTGTACTGTGGGGGGAGAGATCTGGGGTGCATGATTGTACTGTGGGTGGAGATGTGGGTTGTAAGGTGTACTATGGGGGAAGAGATGTGGAGTGCAGGGTGTACCCAAAGAGAAATGGAAGGGAATGGGTGGAGTCAATTTGTCATGGTGCGCATAGCACACCCCCATTTTTTCAATCTTTCTGTCCTTTAAAAGTTGGGAGGTATGCTCAGGCATAAGTAATTCCCTTAAAAACCTGCAATAGCTCCTCAGATATGAGCAAATCCCCACCTTCCCTGCAATAACCCCTCACACAAAAGTAATTCTTCTCCAACTCTGTAATAACCTATTAGACAAGCAATTTTCCTCCATGGTAACCCCACAGACACAAGCAATTGCTACAATTCAAAGGAGTGGGTCATCAATATCTGATCAGCAGTCATCCTAAGGAGAGGACATCAATATATAGAGAGGTTGTCTGGGATCTATTAATTTAATTGCCTGTGTCTGAGGATGCTGATGATGGACCCAGCAATCTCACAACTCCCAGGTCATAAGATCAACCTGATTCCTGATCTCGCAGGTAATTACCTGTGTCATGTGGGCTGACTGACTATAGTAGATCCAGCCCCAATAGCACCAGTAAATAATTTCCACTGAGATTGGGGAATCCAGTGACTTCACGACCCCTGAGTCCATCCTTAACATCCACAGGACAATGCAATTAAATTAATACTCCCCAGACAGCCCCTTTAAGTCCTGAAAAACTCCTTTAATTACTGTTATGATTTAGGTGATATAAACTGATGGATGAGGAAAACTGCACATCTAAGACTAGGTTCACACCTGCGCCTGATCTACATTCGGTGTTTCCATCCACAAATCAGCTTAAAGAATGTCAGA
Source organism: Leptodactylus fuscus (assembly GCF_031893055.1). Lineage (NCBI taxonomy): Eukaryota > Metazoa > Chordata > Amphibia > Anura > Leptodactylidae > Leptodactylus > Leptodactylus fuscus. Next base: position 180,417,095 of record NC_134266.1, on the reverse strand, counting down.
TTGCAACTTCTCTCTTCATTTTTCGGGTGGAAATCTGGCTGACCCCATTATACTCTATGGGTTTCCGTAGTTACCTGCTTTTTAAGCGGATTGGGTTTCCGTTTTTTGCGTTCTCAAGCGACCCAAAGAACAGAAACTCAAGTGCAGGTATGAACCTAGAGTAAGATGTGCAGTTTTAATAAAATGTTTTAATTGTGCACTAAGAGACACAGCTCTAGAGGAAATTGTGAATAACAGTTGGCAAACATTAAGAAACTGTGATAGTAACCCCCTACTCAAATAATGTAATGCAAGCTAAGGTCATGGACTGACTAAGGACATTAGCTAGGTACACAAGTAAACAGAGTCAGATCAATATGCAACCAGGGACAAAGAGTGAAATGTTTTTGGTCTTGTTAGATTTCTGCTTCAGTTCCTACTTTTGTGCCTCATTGTATGTACTAGATTTACTAATCTTTTATATGGGCTGGATTATTAGAAAGGAAAGAAAACTGATAATAGGTGAAAAGGACAGTGTTGTGTGCTAAATTCCAGGTGAATCTCTACTGCAAAATACCTAATACTACCTTACAACACCTTTAGACCTATACTTCATAACTATAACAATATTTACATATCAAACCATGTGATGTTTTAGGGTATTAAGAAAGAAAATTGATCACTGCTGATCACAAAGTATGAAATATTATTGTATGAATATTGATGGCTTTAGTAGCCTTAAAGGGATTCTATCATCAAAGAAAAACTTTTTTAAACTAAAAGCACATAGGAATACCCTTTAGAAAGTCTATTCATCTCTTACCTTTATTTTACAGGTTCTCGCCACCGGTTTTGAATTTTTCTTCTTTTCTCCATTATGCTAATTGTGTTCAGAGCACAGCTTCGTCGTCGATTCCGGTGCCACCTCTTTCTTCTGTTTGTGACGCGTCTCCACCTCTTTGGTTTGGACAGAGCCAACTGTACATGTTCCATTGCCCATTCTGTGGTGGTCTCATGTAAGAGACCATAGTAAAATGGCCGATGGAACATGCAAGGTCTGCTGCTCCGCTAGCCATTTTGTGGTGGTTTCATCTAAGAGGAGCAAAGAGGAGGAGACATGTCAGGAACAGAAGACAGAGGGGGCGCTGGAATTGATGACGAAGCTGTGCTCTGAGCACAATTAGCATAATAAAGAAAAGAGAAAAATTAAAAAACGGTGGCCAGGGCCTGCAAAATAAAGGTAAGAGATGAATAGCCTTTGTAAAGACTATTCCTACATGCTATAAGTTTAAAAACTTTTTTTTAATGATAGAATCCCTCTAATTTAAGGCATGTACTTAGCAAGTTCCACAAGTTCCATTACATGTCTGCAGAACAATGGCTACTCCACCATAGCTGCATGTTCAGATCCTGAGCAGTTGTCATGTACTGCCTAAAAAATAAAAAATAACCTTATCCTGACTGGTACTTGTAGATATCAGTTATTCTTTATATGTTTGGTTTTATACTGTACTTTTATATTATGCTGCTGTCATTTCACTAATAATCTGATATCTAGTTGATATATTTTACTTTGACATTAGAATATCTTTTTTCATCAGTATAAAAAAAACATAAATCCTCTGTGATTGAATGATTCAAATATCAAGAAAGGCCAAGGGTGTTTGATAGGTATGAAATATTTGTATGTTTATTACAGGGATCTGTTAGCAGGAAAATTGGTATCAAACTGATGATCGCAACTTGTAGGGCAGCTTCTACACTTTCCAAAAATGCCATTCTTATTCTGTATTGCAGCTCCATATTCATGGAAATCAGTGTTTTATCCTTTTGCAAATTAGCTGAAAAGGTCACGGGCCATAATCGCAGCTCTAAAGCGCTGCGGAAAGAACCACGGCATGAACGCACTGCGGTTCTTTCCGCAGCGCTTTCAACAGTAAGTTTGCAGAGTTTTCCTCCGCGGACTTTCTGTTACAATTATATCTATGGGAAAGCCGCCGCCGTTTCCGTAGATATAATTGACATGCTGCGATTTGCAAAGCCGCAATGGCTTTACAAATCGGTGCGTGTCCGCACTGCATTTTTTTTCCGCAAAGTGGGCATGGGATTCGCATGCTTGCACTATAAAACACCACGATTTTTCCCACACAAATCACGGCGTTTATGTCCCGTGGGGCCCCGGCCTTAGAGCAGTTTTTGCTGCTGCCAGGGCTTTGCTTTCCGCTCTAGAAAATCCCCCCTAACAGCAGACATCACGTTAACTACATGTGTACCATTATATGTTTTCTCTGATCACAAATATGTTAGTGTCCTTCCCACTAGGCAAAGTTCTTGCCCTGTTCGTGTACATTCACTGGACCCTGATCTTCGAACTTTACAAAAAAAAAAAAAAAAAACCTGCCATTTATCAGCTCTTAAAACAACATTCCAATTTTACCAAGAGAGCAAAATGGCAAATTCTGTGCAGACATTGTGCATCTCCTTCCTAATACTCCTCATCCAGCAGACTGAACAAACAGGTACGATTTTATTTATTTTATTTATTTATTTATCTTGATTTCAAGAAGAATATTATATGAAAATGACATGTAATAAAAAGTACAAATAGTAATTGCAGCTATTGAAAAAAAAGCAATTGATTTCAACAATGTAAATCTGTCTGATTGCTCAGGAAATTTATCATTTGTGCTTTAGCATTTTTCTTGGTCATTAATAGTAAAAACTATGGTTGTAGTTTTTATTGCTAAATATACTGTAGTAAAAACAAAAATTCAATATTTCACACAATATAAATAAAGTGACAAGGACAATTGTCTAAATCAATGATAATATCTCTTTAGACCTTCCCTGACTAATAATCAAAGCTCACTAAATCTTTAGGAGAATCTTTACATCTGTGGCTAGCTTAATTATATATATTTTTTAAGGACTCTTTTAAGTCTTTTTATCATTATTATTATTTATTTATAGAGCACCATTAATTCCATGGTGCGGTACATTATATTAATTCCATGGTGCGGTACATTATATTAATTCCATGGTGCGGTACATTATTATATTAATTCCATGGTGCTGTACATTATATTAATTCCATGGTGCTGTACATTATATTAATTCCATGGTATGGTACATTATATTAATTCCATGGTGCTGTACATTATATTAATTCCATGGTGCAGTACATTATATTAATTCCATGGTGCAGTACATTATATTAATTCCATGGTATGGTACATTATATTAATTCCATGTTGCGGTACATTATTATATTAATTCCATGGTGCAGTACATTATATTAATTCCATGGTGCAGTACATTATATTAATTCCATGGTGCAGTACATTATATTAATTCCATGGTGCTGTACATTATTATATTAATTCCATGGTGCTGTACATTATATTAACTCCATGGTGCTGTACATTATATTAACTCCATGGTGCTGTACATTATATTAATTCCATGGTGCTGTACATTATATTCCATGGCGCTGTACATTATATTCCATGGTGCTGTACATTATATTAATTCCATGGCGCTGTACATTATATTAATTCCATGGTGTGGTACATTATATTAATTCCATGGGGCTGTACATTATATTAATTCCATGGTGCTGTACATTATTATATTAATTCTATGGTGCTGTACATTATATTAATTCCATGGTGCTGTACATTATAATATTAATTCCATGGTGCTGTACATTATTATATTAATTCCATGGTGCTGTACATTATTATATTAATTCCATGGTGCTGTACATTATATTAATTCCATGATGCTGTATATTATATTAATTCCATGGCGCTGTACATTATATTAATTCCGTGGTGCTGTACATTATATTAATTCCATGGTGCGGTACATTATTATATTAATTCCATGGTGCTGTACATTATATTAATTCCATGGCGCTGTACATTATATTAATTCCATGGCGCTGTACACTATATTAATTCCATGGTGCGGTACATTATATTAATTCCATGGTGCAGTACATTATATTAATTCCATGGCGCTGAACATTATATTAATTCCATGGCGCTGTACATTATATTAATTCCATGGTGCTGTACACTATATTAATTCCATGGTGCTGTACACTATATTAATTCCATGGTGCTGTACGCTATATTAATTCCATGGTGCTGTACGCTATATTAATTCCATGGTGCTGTACGCTATATTAATTCCATGGTGCTGTACATTATATTAATTCCATGGTGCTGTACACTATATTAATTCCATGGTGCGGTACATTATATTAATTCCATGGTGCTGTACACTATATTAATTCCATGGTGCTGTACACTATATTAATTCCATGGTGCTGTACATTATATTAATTCCATGGTGCAGTACATTATATTAATTCCATGATGCTGTACATTATATTAATTCCATGGCGCTGTACATTATATTAATTCCATGGCGCTGTACATTATATTACTTCCATGGCGCTGTACATTATATTAATTCCATGGCTCTGTACATTATATTAATTCCATGATGCTGTACATTATATTAATTCTATGGTGCTGTACATTATATTAATTCCATGGCTCTGTACATTATATTAATTCCATGGTGCGGTACATTATATTAATTCCATGGTGCTGTACATTATATTAACTCCATGGTGCTGTACATTATATTAATTCCATGGTGCTGTACATTATATTCCATGGCGCTGTACATTATATTCCATGGTGCTGTACATTATATTAATTCCATGGCGCTGTACATTATATTAATTCCATGGTGTGGTACATTATATTAATTCCATGGGGCTGTACATTATATTAATTCCATGGTGCTGTACATTATTATATTAATTCTATGGTGCTGTACATTATATTAATTCCATGGTGCTGTACATTATAATATTAATTCCATGGTGCTGTACATTATTATATTAATTCCATGGTGCTGTACATTATATTAATTCCATGATGCTGTATATTATATTAATTCCATAGTGTGGTACATTATATTAATTCCATGGCGCTGTACACTATATTAATTCCATGGTGCGGTACATTATTATATTAATTCCATGGTGCTGTACATTATATTAATTCCATGGCGCTGTACATTATATTAATTCCATGGCGCTGTACACTATATTAATTCCATGGTGCGGTACATTATATTAATTCCATGGTGCAGTACATTATATTAATTCCATGGCGCTGAACATTATATTAATTCCATGGCGCTGTACATTATATTAATTCCATGGTGCTGTACACTATATTAATTCCATGGTGCTGTACACTATATTAATTCCATGGTGCTGTACGCTATATTAATTCCATGGTGCTGTACGCTATATTAATTCCATGGTCCTGTACGCTATATTAATTCCATGGTGCTGTACATTATATTAATTCCATGGTGCTGTACACTATATTAATTCCATGGTGCGGTACATTATATTAATTCCATGGTGCTGTACACTATATTAATTCCATGGTGCTGTACACTATATTAATTCCATGGTGCTGTACATTATATTAATTCCATGGTGCAGTACATTATATTAATTCCATGATGCTGTACATTATATTAATTCCATGGCGCTGTACATTATATTAATTCCATGGCGCTGTACATTATATTACTTCCATGGCGCTGTACATTATATTAATTCCATGGCTCTGTACATTATATTAATTCCATGATGCTGTACATTATATTAATTCTATGGTGCTGTACATTATATTAATTCCATGGCTCTGTACATTATATTAATTCCATGGTGCGGTACATTATATTAATTCCATGGTGCAGTACATTATATTAATTCCATGGTGCTGTACATTATTATATTAATTCCATGGTGCTGTACATTATATTAACTCCATGGTGCTGTACATTATATTAACTCCATGGTGCTGTACATTATATTAATTCCATGGTGCTGTACATTATATTAATTCCATGGCGCTGTACATTATATTCCATGGTGCTGTACATTATATTAATTCCATGGCGCTGTACATTATATTAATTCCATGGTGTGGTACATTATATTAATTCCATGGTGCTGTACATTATATTAATTCCATGGTGTGGTACATTATATTAATTCCATGGTGCTGTACATTATTATATTAATTCTATGGTGCTGTACATTATATTAATTCCATGGTGCTGTACATTATAATATTAATTCCATGGTGCTGTACATTATTATATTAATTCCATGGTGCTGTACATTATATTAATTCCATGATGCTGTATATTATATTAATTCCATAGTGTGGTACATTATATTAATTCCATGGCGCTGTACATTATATTAATTCCGTGGTGCTGTACATTATATTAATTCCATGGTGCGGTACATTATTATATTAATTCCATGGTGCTGTACATTATATTAATTCCATGGCGCTGTACATTATATTAATTCCATGGCGCTGTACACTATATTAATTCCATGGCGCTGTACACTATATTAATTCCATGGTGCGGTACATTATATTAATTCTATGGTACAGTACATTATATTAATTCCATGGTGCTGTACATTATATTAATTCCATGGTGCTGTACGTTATATTAATTCCATGGTGCTGTACGTTATATTAATTCCATGGTGCTGTACGTTATATTAATTCTATGGTACAGTACATTATATTAATTCCGTGGTGCTGTACATTATATTAATTCTATGGTACAGTACATTATATTAATTCCATGGTGCTGTACATTATATTAATTCCATGGTGCTGTACATTATATTAATTCCATGATGCTGTACATTATATTAATTCCATGGCGCTGTACATTATATTAATTCCATGGTGCTGTACATTATATTAATTCTATGGTACAGTACATTATATTAATTCCATGGTGCTGTACATTATATTAATTCCATGGCGCTGTACATTATATTAATTCCATGGTGCAGTACATTATATTAATTCCATGGTGCTGTACATTATATTAATTCCATGGCGATGTACATTATATTAATTCCATGGTGCTGTACATTATATTAATTCCATGGTGCTGTACAAAAGCAGGAGATTTTGGCCACAGCGTTTTATAGTACCTGCAAAGTGAATAGGATTCTGGCTAATCCCATCCACATGTTACAGAAAAATATCTGCAGTGGAAATGCTGCAATTTCGTAAACACTTGCAGTTTTGTAAATCGCAGCATGTCAATTATACCTGCGGAAATGCTGGTGTTTTCTTCATAGGTATAATAGAGACAGAAAAAACCTACATGTCGGGTTTTTCTGTCCGCTGGAAAAGTCGGACATCTTTAGGAACGGACAGTTAAGGACAGGCACGGAGTGTAAAACAACGCACCCGATCGCCATTTCAATGAATGAAAAATGTCACGGACACAGCTAGTGTCCGCTGCTAATGTCCGTGCAAGATTTTGAACAGACATTAGCAGCGGACACTACCTGTCGGACAATGACGGTAGTGTGAACGCCTCCTTAGTATGATTTTATTTTTTTTACCTCTCCCAGTCTATTTTAAATATAATTGTTTTACCTGGACAACCCCTTTAATGAATATATTATTTGCTTAGTGTTATTGTATAACGCTGTAATGCAGAAATACCTAACGTAACAATAATGCTTTCTCTATACAGTTTTCATATCCAGTGAAAATGCTAACCAGGTGATACAAAGAGCCAAGAGGGCCAATTTCATGTTTATAGAGGAACTTCGGAAAGGAGATTTAGAAAGAGAATGCCTAGAGGAAATATGTAAATATGAAGAAGCGAGAGAAACATTTGAGGACACAGATAAAACTGTGAGTTCTTACTGTGGGCCACTATTTCTTTTACGATTATTTGGCATGCAAATTTTTAAAAATAAAACTTTCCTCATGAAATTTGTAAAAAAAAATATAAGTTTCCAAGGGCTAAAGAGTTTCTACATACATCAAAGCAAAGAACACACAAAAGAAAATATCCAAAATCATTTGACTATGAGGCTGGGTTTCCACAAGGTGGGTCCGCCTCATATATTTCATCAGAAAATCAGCAGTGGTTCTATCCATTTCGCACCTAGGGGTGGGATTACATTTTTTAACAGCAGGTTCTGCTTGGCATTTTTGATCGGCGTGAAAAACACTCTGTGAAAACTTTCCAGGTGCCCACACCTTGCTACGGCGACATGGAAGCACAAGGTGCCAGTCTCACAGGGTGTCCTGTGTCCCTCACATTAATTTTCCCCTTATATAAATTATGCCCCTTTGTATTAATATTTCCCTGATTCCCCCTCTTATATTATTATCCCTCTAATGTCACTTGATATTCCATTTTATTAATATTTCCCTACAGCCCCTATTGTAAGCTCTGGCAAGCAGGGTCTTCACTCCTATTGTTTGTTATGTTAATTTATTGGTTACATTGTAATACATTGTCAAAAATTATCTTATCATGAGTTTTCTGATTTGTAAAGTGCTGCGGAATATGTTGGCGCTATGTAAAAAGTTATTATTATTATTAATGTCCCATAAATATAGTTACTCCCCCAACATGCCCTGATGCTCTTGTATATTATTTCCTCCAATGTCCTCTTATGTTAACGTAGCAAAAAACAATAAAAATGATACTCACATGCCACTGCTCCACTGACACTCCCAGCCACAGCCTATTCTTCCAGACCCCAAGTGGTGACTATTTCTTTTTCCTAAAGGAGCTGGAACCACTGTTAGGATTTGTGCTGCCTGCACAGGGACATAGATATCGTGCCTCTGCCTAAGATGATGTAGGCCAGGGGTTGGCAACTGGTACGCTTGCAACTCTTGGCATGTGTGGCATATTTTGCTGGCACAGCAGCACGCAAAGGACCTGCATGAATCAAATGAAGAGAGAGCGTCCCTTCAGTGCTCTGCTAGAGCTGAGATATAGGACGCTCCCCCTTCTTTTTCTGCCCCCTCGCCCACCAATGTGCCCAGGAGGCGGAGCTCATCCGAGCACAGCACAAGGACCCCGCCTTCTACAGTGATGAGCTCTTGCTGTCTGCCTCCCTGAAAAGAAGAGGAGAAGGAGAAAAAAAATCAAAAACAGGTACAAGCTGGAGTTTCTATTCCTATTAATATCAGGCATTTGGGGTTATTACTTTTGTTTTAGTAACTCCATGTGCCTCATATTAATAGCAAATAACCCTATCATATTCCTCAAAATATCCCCACTGTCAGAAGGACATTCCTTACCACCCAGTATTATCACTGGGCGGCAAGGAACATCCTTCTTGACAGTACTCGTCCATGGACTTGTACTTGGGGGGGGGGGGAACGTTCCTCACAGCTCAGCATCATCACTAGGGGGCTAAGCTTGTGAGAGGCAGGGTCTTGTAATGGGGCGAGAGAGGAGGAGGGGTTTGCTGAGTGAGAGGGAGTTAGTGCAGCAGTTATACAGGAAGGTAACAGCATGTAAACAAATACAGAGGATGCAGCAGCTGCCAGACACACACAGAAATCACTCCAATAACTGCTAAAGGTATATGCGCAGTGGCGTAACTACCGCTGTAGCAGCAGAGGCAGCTGCCACAGGGCCCGGGACTTTAGGGGCCCGTTGACAGCCGCTACTGCTGCTATCATTATACTTGGGGGGTCTTTTCGGACCCCCGAGTATAATGATCGGCGGCCCGGGAGAGGTAAGAAGCATAAAAACCACTGTTACTTACCTCTCCACGATCCGGGCAGGCTTCGGCCTAGTTGTCTGACATCTCATGACCCCGGCCTGCGTCCCGGGTCATGTGACGTCTGACGTCATTGAAGATGGACTACTTCGGAGGCCGACAGCATAGGAGCCGGGAGATAGGTGAGTAACAGAGTTTTTTTTATGTTTTTCTCCCCCTGGGTCTCCAATTATTATATTCTGGGGTCTGAAAAGACCCCAGAGTATAATAATTGTTTATGGGTGTCCACAGTGGGACATAATACTGTGTGCAGGGGCCACTATGGGGGATAATACTGTGTGGAGGGGCCACTATGGGGCATAATACTGTGTGCAGGGGCTACTATGGGGGATAATACTATGTGCAAGGGCCACTATGGTGAATAATACTGTGTGCAGGGGCCACTATGGGGCATTATAGAGTGCGCAGGAATGTGTAGGAGGGTGTCGGTCAAGGTCTTCGGCGTTGGTGTTGCTGGGGGGGGGGGGCCTTGTCAAAAGTTCGCCACTGGGCCCCGCCATTCCTAGTTACGCCACTGTATATGAATGTACTTATTAAACCATCCCTAGCACTAACAGTCCTTTATAGAAAAATAAATAAATAAAAAAGATTTTCTGCCCGAAAAACCCCTTTAAATGTGGCTGAAATTATTGTGTTTCACTTACACAAAAGTGAAATTATTGGCGGCCGGGGAATGGATGCGGCACACAGATACATAATGTGTCACCCCCTACTCACTCTGCTCCCAGTCATATACATTTACCACTTAATTGTGGATTACACATGTTCTTACATTGCTTCTAATGGAAAACTACAGGTATATCTAGGCAAATAGCGGTAAATGCATGTGGCTGGGAGCACAGTATGACAGCACCCCTGTGTTATGGTTTGCGTTACCATTATTGCTCAGCACTCCAAGAACCTCATCTTTGATTTTTCAATTTAAATCAGCAAGCCAAACAAAAAGGTTGCCTACCACTGAAGCAGGCCAAAGGCCTATGGCACTTTTAGCCTACAAGTTGGAGAGTCAGGGCACCTTTTGTCCCTAGTCTTGCGAGCCTTCCTTAATTTTAACAGGGTCACCAGAACTGAGGAGAACCAACTGTATCCCAGCCATTACGGATAGCACTACAGCAAAAAGGACCCCAAATGGGTTGGTTTTCAGAAAAAAATTTCTTTGCTAATGGCTGCCAGCATTCCTGTATTTTCACCAACTGCAAGCTGTAGGTAAACCTGGTCTTTTGTGCAGCATGAGGATTAGATTTGGTAAATTGTATTTAGATTGCAGCTACTGTACATGGCAGGGGATCAGTTACTGGCAGGTCTGTGTCAGATAATCTGCTCTATGCCCTGCGGCAACCCACAGATACTATGAGGTGATAGCTTTCTAAATTCAATCCAAGGTAAGATTCACACTATGGTCAACCTAACTTTTACTGTATTTATGTTTCAACAGGACGCATTTTGGAAGACTTATTATGGTAAGTTGCAAGGCCTATTGACTTTATTGAATTAAAAATGACACATATGGTCTATAGGATGTTTTTCAAATTAGCATCCTGGGTAATTAATAGAGATGAGCGAACACTAAAATGTTCGAGGTTCGAAATTCGATTCGAACAGCCGCTCAATGTTCGTGTGTTCGAACGGGTTTCGAACCCCATTATAGTCTATGGGGAACAGATACTCGTTAAGGGGGAAACCCAAATCCGTGTCTGGAGGGTCACCAAGTCCACTATGACACCCCAGGAAATGATGCCAACACCTCTGGAATGACACTGGGACAGCAGGGGAAGCATGCCTGGGGGCATCTAACACACCAAAGACCCTCTATTACCCCAACATCACTGCCTAACAACTACACACTTTCCACATTCAAAAAAACCTCTATCAAAGTGGGAAAATACCTGGAAACCTTCTTTACTCCCCAAATGGATGGACACAAACCCCAATTTAAGCTCAACAAACAGTAACAACCACCCCTTTAAATCACGTTCCCCATGACAATCACAAATGGAATAGGCAATGGGAATTCCAAAAGCCCTCACCCTTAACTGTCATTTTGAGTGTGTGTGTGTGTGTGTGTGTGTGTGTGATGTGGTAAGACCTTCCAAAATTCACTTTTCTAGCCCTTAACATGAGCCCTTCCAAACAAAGTTACATGACCTTAAGCTGAGCTACCAGCAGAGATTGAGGCCCTTGGCATGAGTAGAGCCTTGCACCAGCAGTGTTTTTGGCACTTAGGGTGAGTTGAGCCTTGTACCAGCGTGTGTCCCTTAACATCAGGCGGGCCCTAAGTTCTGCGCTTTGCACAAAAGTTCCACATTAACTAGGCTGAATGGTACAAAGATTAGTAGGCCCGAGAACCAGGAACAGGTCTTGCAATGGCTGTCGGATAACGCTTAAAGCACATTGTCCACCAGCCAGTCAGCCTCTACCTCCTCTTACCCAACAGTCTTGTCCTCCTTCCACCCAAAATTCCCAATCTTCCCAGAACAATAACCCCAACTGTCCCTGCTCCCCAGAGCTGTTCTCCCTTCCTTTGACTGTACCGCAACCTGCCCCTCCATTTCGCGATTCCACGGACCTAACAGACGAGTATCTGTGTCCAGATGCTCAAACACTAGAGTCTCCTCCATTCCATCTCCGGTCGATTTGGTGGCGGATGACCAGCAACCCACCCTCATCGACGACGATGAGACGCAGTTGCTGTCAGGGCAGCCAGTTGACATGCGCATTGTGCAGGAGGAGGAGGCGAGACAGGAGTTGGAAGAGGAGGTGGTGGACGACGAGGACACCGACCCCACCTGGACAAGGCAGATGTCAAGCTGGGAAAGTAGTGTGGATGTTGAGGCAGGTGCAGCACCAAAAAGGGTAGCTAGAGGCAGAGACATGTCCAGAGGCAGAGGTCAGCTGCTTTGCCGAAGCCAGGCCAGACCCGGAATGTCCGAAGATGTTCCCTTTTGTACCCAGCCCAGAAAAACTCCCCCATCGAGGGCACGTTTCTTGAAGGTGTAGAGTTTTTTCAAGGAATGCGCCGAGGACAGATATAGTGTCGTCTACACAATTTGCCTCTCGAAATCGAGTAGGGGCCCTGAGAAGAGCAACCTGTCCACCACTTCAATGCACCGTCATTTGGAATCCAAGCAATGGAATCAGTGGCAGGCAGCAACGGCAGGACAAACGTCGCCCGCCGTTCATGCCACTGCCTCTGCTCACAGTGCTGGCGATGCACTCCAGAGGACGAGCCAGGACATCACTTCATCTGCCTCCGCCACTTTGTTGACTTCTCCCTCATCCTCCCCTGTTTCTGTCTTATCTCCTTCTCCTGCACCATCAAAGGCACCATCAGGCGCTTCTTTACAACAACCCACCATCTCTCAGACATTGGAGCGCCGGCAGAAATACACCGCTAACCACCCACCCACGCAAGCCTAGAACGCCAACATCGCTAAACTGCTGGCCCAGGAGAGGTTGGCGTTCCGGCTTGTTGAAACTCCCGCCTTCCCGGACCTGATGGCAACTGTGGCACCTCACTATGCCGTCCCTAGCTGTCTCAACTTCTCCCGGTGTGGCGTCCCCGCCTTGCACCAGCACGTGTCACTCAACATCAGGTGGGCCCTTAGTTCCGCGCTTTGCTGCAAGGTCCACTTGACCACCGACACTTGGACAAGCGCCTGTGGTCAGGGATGCTGCAGTGCTTATCTTTAATGACAGGCAGGGTGAATGTGGTGGAGTCTGTTCCCCGGGTGCAAACTGGGGTGGCCTATCTCCTCTCCCAGGCCAAAATTCATGGCAGGAGTAGACTGAAACCCTACGACGCTGCAACCTCCACCACAGCTACTAGCGGCAAACGCTAAAACACTGGTGTGGGGAGACGTCAGCAGGCGGTGCTGAAGCTCATCAGCTTGGGGGACAGACAGCACAGTGCCTCCGAGGTCAGGGATGCCATCCTGGCTGAGATGGCATTTTTTTTTCCCTGCTACACCTGGGGCCTGGCATTTTTACGCCTGTGATAATGGCTGGAACCTGGTAGCGGCTCTGGAGCTTGCCAGCCTCCAACACGTTCCATGTTTGGCCCACGTCTAACCTAGTGGTGCAAAGTTTTTTAAAAACATACCCAAATGTACCGAAGCTACTGTTGAAAATGCGGCGCTTGTGCGCCCACTTTTGCAAGTGCACAGGAGTCGCTGCTAGCCTAAAAACACTCTAGCAAGGCCTACATCTGTCCAAACACAGGCTGTTGTCCGTCATTCACACACGCTGAAACCCTACAATACCATATCTTGAGCAGGGTGTGTGAGCTGCACAGACCTTTGATGGAGTTCCATCTACAAAACCCAAGGGTTCCTCAAAGTCAGCAACCAAAGTTTCTGCACCATGAGTTTCCAGGGGTGGCAGAGTTATGGCTAGGGGAAGAGGCATGGATAGGGATGATGTCTAGGGGCAAAAGCAGTGTGGATGTGGAGGCAAGCTAAGCAGGAAAAACTGGGGGTACAAGCTAAGGCATGGACTGGGGTGATGTCTAGGGGCAAAAGCAGTGTGGATGTGGAGGCAAGCTAAGCAGGAAAAACTGGGGGTACAAGCTAAGGCATGGACTGGGGTGATGTCTAGGGGCAAAAGCAGTGTGGATGTGGAGGCAAGCAAAGCAGGGAAAATGGTGGCTAGAGGCAAAGGGATGTCCATAGGCAGCAAGGGCAAAGATGCAAAACTCTCCCGTTTCAAGAATTTTCCTGACTTGTTTCCCCACAAAACATTCCTGGGAGGAGGGCTGAAACACCACTCTCCTCCTCCTCCGCTGTTAGATTTACCCCAGCTACGAGCTGAAAACGCTGCAACACTGGTGTGGGGAGACGTCAGCAGGCTGGGCTGAAGCTCATCAGCTTGGGAGACGGACAGCACACTGCCTCTGAGGTCAGGGATGCCATCCTGGATGAGATGGCAATTTGTTTATCCCCGCTGCCCCTGGGGCCAGGTTTTTTAGCTTGTTGGAGGGCTCTGGAGCTTGCCAGCCTCCAACACGTTCCATGCCTGGCCCACATGTTCAATGTAGTGGTGCAATGATTTTTAAAAACATACCCCAAATTAGCTGAGCTAAGGGTGAAAGTGCGGCACTTGGACACCCACTTTCCCAAGTCTACAGTACCTGGAGCTAGCCGCAATACACTCCAGCAAGGCCTACATCTGCCTGAAGCACCTACTGTTGTGCGAGGTCACCACACGCTCTAACCCTAGATACCGTATGTTCAGCAGGGTGTGTGAGCAGCAGAGACCTTTGATGGAGTACCAGCTACAAAACCCAAGGGTTCCTCAGAGTCAGCTCCCTCACTTTCTGCACCATGAGTTTCCATGGGTGGCAGACTTATGGCTAGAGGCACAGGCATGGATAGGGGTGATGTGTAGGGGCAAAAGCAGTGTGGATGTGGAGGCAAGCTAAGCAGCAAAAACTGGGGGTACAAGCAGCCGGTGACATCATCACTGACAAGCACAGCTGTCTGTCAGCTGACAGGCTGACTTTCACCAAAATGAACAGACAATGGATAGACTCATCATATACATGTCAGTTACATGACAAATTTAGTGCAATTTGCAAGTCCAAGATGGTTTGGAGATCTGCGGAGAGGAATCTCACCACCTCTTGCGGGTGCCATCATTTGGAAGGCAAGCCCTGGGCTCAGTGGGTGAGAGCAAGCGCAGGATAATCGTCGTTTGGCCTGGCGGCCACTGCCTCTTCCACTGTTGACAGGGCTGGCGCTGCAGTCCAGACCAGGAGCCAGGACACCTCCACATCTGCCTCTGACACTTTGGGGAGTTCACCCTTATCCTCACCTTTTCCTGCCATTTCTCCTTTTGCCCGCGCCATCATGCGCCTCTTCCCAGCAACTCCCCATCTCCCAAGCCTTTCATTTCATGCTAAAGTACAGCGCAACCCACCCACATGCCCAAGGCTTCAACGGCCTCATCTCAAGAAATCTGGCCCAGGAGATGTTGGAATCCCGGCTGGGGGACACTCTGCCCTTTTTGGGCAGAGTGTCTACTGCGCCACCGCACTGTGCCGTCCACACCAGCACTTTCCCCCAAACATGAGGCGGTCCCTAAATTCAGCGCTTAGCCCTAAAGTTCCATGTGACCAGTTACGAATGGACAAGTGCATGCGGACAGGGACGCTACCTTTCAATTTGGGCACAGTGGTTGAATGTAGTTGAGGCGTGGACCGGGTCGCAAAATGTGGTGGCCTGACTTGTCTCCCCACACAACATTCCTGGGAGGAGGGCTGAAACACCACCCTCCTCCGCTGTTAAATTGACCCCAGCTACGAGCTGGAAACGCTGCAACACTGGTGTGGGGAGACGTCAGCGGGCCGTGCTGAAGCTCATCAGCTTGGGGGCCAGACAGCACACTGCCTACAAAGTGAGTCATGCCATCCTCGATGAGACGGCAATGTGGTTTTTGCCACTGCACCTGGGCCCAGGCATGTTGTCATGTGTGATAATGGCCGTAACCTGGGATTGGCTCTGTAGCTTGGCAGCCTGCAACATATTCCATGCCTGGGCCACGTTTTTAACTCATTGCTGCTAATCTTTTGAAAAAGGTACCCCAATGTTCCTGAGCTACTGGTGAAAGTGTGGCGCTTGTGCGGATAGTTTTTAAAGTGTATAGTTGCCGCTGCTAGCCTCTATGC
The DNA here is from genome assembly GCF_031893055.1 of Leptodactylus fuscus. Lineage (NCBI taxonomy): Eukaryota > Metazoa > Chordata > Amphibia > Anura > Leptodactylidae > Leptodactylus > Leptodactylus fuscus. The sequence continues at coordinate 180,400,770 of NC_134266.1, read as the reverse complement.
ACTCCTACAACGCCTGTACCTGCTGGAACAACGGCTGTTGTGCGACGTCTCCACACTGCTGGCACTAAACATATCATGTGTTGAGCAGAGTGTGTGAGCAGCACAGACCTTTGATGTAGTTCCAACTCCAAAACCCTCGGGTTCGTCAAAGTCAACTCCCTCAGTTGCTCAACCATGAGTGGCCATGGGTGGCAGACTTATGTGAAATCCCATCCCATCCATTGCACTGGACACGAAACATTAGCATGCGCTCAGCACAACTTCGGATATGGCAGATGCGTTAAGCAGGGTGCAGGGTACAACACAGACCAGGCCCGAGCACCAGGAACAGGTGTTAGAAATACTGCAGCATCTGCCATTTCCTTCCAATTTTGGGGTTTTGGACCTGCCACCGACTTGTCTGGACCTAAGTGGGGATCATGAGACACAGTTGCCATCAAGGCAAGCTGTGGTCATGTGCGGTTTGCAGTAAGGGGGCAGTGCGCAATTGGAAGAGGAGTTGGTGGATGACGAGGCCACCGACCCCACATGGACAGGGGTGATGTCTAGGGGCTAAAGCAGTGTAGATGTAGAGGGAAGCTAAATCAACAAAAAACCTGGGTAGAAGCAAAGGCATAAACTGGGGTGATGTTTAGGGGTGAAAGCAGAGTAGATGTGGAGGGAAGCTAAGCAGCAAAAACAGTGGGTAGAAGCAAAGGCATGCAAAACTCTACCCTGTTGGAAGACTTATTCCTAGGTCTGGAACACGTTAATGGCCCCCCTGGACAAATTACTGCCACTCAGGGGCCTAGTGTCACCAGGAGGGACAAGTATAGGCGCATGTTGTGGGAATACCTGGCCGACACCAGCTCTGTCCTCTCCGATCCCTCTGTGCTCTACAGCCTAAACTTATTTTCTCATCTTTTTTTCTGAACTGCACATCTCTTGCCTGCTTCCTTTGGGATCTTAGAAATGGTGGTCCACTTCCACAGATGGTAACTTCAATAGACAGTGTAACGGGAGTAGCTGAGGGATCGCTGTCTTAACCACTTTTTGGCACAAAATTAACTTCCAAAGCCAAATATGGTGCAAGTATATGATGCAAGGACACCTACACACCTATCTCTGACACATTGGGGAGTTCACCCTCATGCGCCCTTTTGGCCTGCACCATCATGCGCCTCTTCCCAGCCACTCCACATTTCCCAAGCTTTTCATTGCAGGCAGAAGTACAATACAACCCACCCCCATGCCCAAGCCTGTAACAGCCTCATCGATAAACTGCTGGCCCTGGAGATGTTGGTGTTTGTTTATGCTTCTGGAGACCCAGGCCTTCCGTCAGCAGATGGCAGCTGGGGCACCTCCCTATGCTGGGCCTAGCCGTTACTACTTCTCTTGGTGTGCTGTCTCTGCCTTGCGCCGGCATGTGTCCCATAACATCAGTCGGGCCCAGAGCTCTGCGCTTTGCTGCAAGGTCCACTTGACCACCGACACATGGACAAGCGCCTGTGGTCAGGGATGCTGCAGTGCTTATCTTTAATGACAGGCAGGGTGAATGTGGTGGAGTCTGTTCCCCGGGTGCAAACTGGGGTGGCCTATCTCCTCTCCCAGGCCAAAATTCATGGCAGGAGTAGACTGAAACCCTACGAAGCTGCAACCTCCACCCCAGCTACTAGCGGAAAACACTGTAACACTGGCATGGGGAGATGTCAGCAGGCCGTGCTGAAACTGATCAGCTTGGGGGACAGACAGCACAGTGCCTCCGAGGTCAGGGATGCCATCCTGGCTGAGATGGCATTTTTTTTTCCCTGCTACACCTGGGGCCTGGCATTTTTGCGCCTGTGATAATGGCTGGAACCTGGTAGCAGATCTGGAGCTTGCCAGACTCAAACACGGTCCACGCATGGCCCACGTTTTCCAACTTGTTGGTGCCATGTTTCTTTGAAACCTACACCATTGTGCCTGATATACAGGTCAAAGTGGGGCCATTTTCGTAAGTGAGAACTAGCCTCTGCTAGGCAGAAAACATTCAGAGCACACTCCTCTCATCTTCGCACCGTTGGCTGGCGGAGGAAGACGAGGGGGTTGGAGTGGCATCTGATGTCCCTATCCCACACGAGGCTAGAGGGTGCACTTCAGTGCATCCCATTGCTTCACCACAAATGGTGTGAAGGGGAGTGGAAAATGGAGGAAATGGAGAGTGACCCTTACAGTTGGGGCCAGCAAAGGCATGCCAAGTAACACACTGGCACACATGGCTGACTTCATCTTGGGTTGCTTTTCAACACATATTTCACATCATGAAGAACAAATAATACTGGATTTTTTCAAGCCTCGAACCCCGGTCTAGGTCTAATGTCTGTTCCTTTCTTATATTAGGGGAGAGGGAAAAAAAATTACTTCAGTGATACGTTTAGCGTACATAGACTGACTATTAATGTGTATCCCACTTAGTGTTGTTAGGGTTACACACCGTCACAACCTGGCTAAAGCTTCTATAGCTGTTAATAAAGTCAACATAACTTTACGGTATCCAAAAAGACAGCTGGTACCGACAGAGAGCAAGACAAATGTCACCCAAAGCTGTGAGCTCTGAACACCCACAGTGACTTTGGCGTCATCATCATTATAAGGGAGCGGGTGGTAATAAATAACTTGGCAGTGCCTAAAACCCAAAAAGCTTATACAACTATATTTACATTAAGATACACAAATGAAACTTTTCAGTAGCATGTCATGAGACAAGCTGATAAGCTCTTCCTTTGTGCAGTGCTATTTGAAAGTTAAACGCTGCCTTTATTTTAATTCTGGAGAAGGTGCAGACATTAGATTTAGAACATGTTGTCTTCATTGTCCAAATCCTCTATATAGGTAACGTGTTTTTCGGGCCGAGCTGTCTGGGAACGAGCTGGTGCAGCACTGACAACCTGGGTGAATATGGCAAGAGCCTGAGATGTAGGGTGAATGAATCCCCAAATTATTTGTGGAATTCCCAGTGAGACAATGGCACTGTATACCAGTATTAAAAATTGTGGGTGCACATAACCCCCATATATTCTTTGAATTCCCAGTGAGACAATGGAACTGTATAACAGTATGAAAAATTGTGGGTGCACGTAACCCCCATATATTCTTTGAATTCCCAGTCAGACAATGGCACTGTATAGCAGTAGCAAAAATTGTGGGTGCACGTCACCCCAATATATTCTTTGAATTCCCAGTCAGACAATGGCACTGTATACCAGTAGTAAAAATTGTGGGTGCACATAACCCCCATATATTCTTTGAATTCCCAGTCAGACAATGGCACTGTATACCAGTAGTAAAAATTGTGGGTGCACATAACCCCCATATATTCTTTGAATTCCCAGTCAGACAATGGCACTGTATACCAGTATTAAAAATTGTGGGTGCACATAACCCCCATATATTCTTTGAATTCCCAGTGAGACAATGGAACTGTATAGCAGTAGCAAAAATTGTGGGTGCACGTAACCCCCATATATTCTTTGAATTCCCAGTCAGACAATGGCACTATATACCAGTATTAAAAATTGTGGGTGCACATAACCCCCATATATTCTTTGAATTCCCAGTCAGACAATGGCACTGTATACCAGTAGTAAAAATTGTGGGTGCACATAACCCCCATATATTCTTTGAATTCCCAGTCAGACAATGGCACTGTATACCAGTATTAAAAATTGTGGGTGCACATAACCCCCATATATTCTTTGAATTCCCAGTGAGACAATGGAACTGTATAGCAGTAGCAAAAATTGTGGGTGCACGTAACCCCCATATATTCTTTGAATTCCCAGTCAGACAATGGCACTATATACCAGTATTAAAAATTGTGGGTGCACATAACCCCCATATATTCTTTGAATTCCCAGTCAGACAATGGCACTGTATACCAGTAGTAAAAATTGTGGGTGCACATAACCCCCATATATTCTTTGAATTCCCAGTCAGACAATGGCACTGTATACCAGTATTAAAAATTGTGGGTGCACATAACCCCCATATATTCTTTGAATTCCCAGTGAGACAATGGAACTGTATAGCAGTAGCAAAAATTGTGGGTGCACGTAACCCCCATATATTCTTTGAATTCCCAGTCAGACAATGGCACTATATACCAGTATTAAAAATTGTGGGTGCACATAACCCCCATATATTCTTTGAATTCCCAGTCAGACAATGGCACTATATACCAGTATTAAAAATTGTGGGTGCACATAACCCCCATATATTCTTTGAATTCCCAGTCAGACAATGGCACTGTATACCAGTAGTAAAAATTGTGGGTGCACATAACCCCCATATATTCTTTGAATTCCCAGTCAGACAATGGCACTGTATACCAGTATTAAAAATTGTGGGTGCACATAACCCCCATATATTCTTTGAATTCCCAGTGAGACAATGGAACTGTATAGCAGTAGCAAAAATTGTGGGTGCACGTAACCCCCATATATTCTTTGAATTCCTAGTCAGACAATGGCACTATATACCAGTATTAAAAATTGTGGGTGCACATAACCCCCATATATTCTTTGAATTCCCAGTCAGACAATGGCACTGTATACCAGTAGTAAAAATTGTGGGTGCACATAACCCCCATATATTCTTTGAATTCCCAGTCAGACAATGGCACTGTATACCAGTATTAAAAATTGTGGGTGCACATAACCCCCATATATTCTTTGAATTCCCAGTGAGACAATGGAACTGTATAGCAGTAGCAAAAATTGTGGGTGCACGTAACCCCCATATATTCTTTGAATTCCCAGTCAGACAATGGCACTATATACCAGTATTAAAAATTGTGGGTGCACATAACCCCCATATATTCTTTGAATTCCCAGTCAGACAATGGCACTGTATACCAGTAGTAAAAATTGTGGGTGCACATAACCCCCATATATTCTTTGAATTCCCAGTCAGACAATGGCACTGTATACCAGTATTAAAAATTGTGGGTGCACATAACCCCCATATATTCTTTGAATTCCCAGTGAGACAATGGAACTGTATAGCAGTAGCAAAAATTGTGGGTGCACGTAACCCCCATATATTCTTTGAATTCCCAGTCAGACAATGGCACTATATACCAGTAGTAAAAATTGTGGGTGCACATAACCCCAATATATTCTTTGAATTCCCAGTCAGACAATGGCACTGTATACCAGTATTAAAAATTGTGGGTGCACATAACCCCCATATATTCTTTGAATTCCCAGTCAGACAATGGCACTGTATACCAGTATTAAAAATTGTGGGTGCACATAACCCCCATATATTTTTTGAATTCCCAGTGAGACAATGGAACTGTATAGCAGTAGCAAAAATTGTGGGTGCACGTAACCCCCATATATTCTTTGAATTCCCAGTCAGACAATGGCACTATATACCAGTATTAAAAATTGTGGGTGCACATAACCCCCATATATTCTTTGAATTCCCAGTCAGACAATGGCACTGTATACCAGTATTAAAAATTGTGGGTGCACATAACCCCCATATATTCTTTGAATTCCCAGTGAGACAATGGAACTGTATAGCAGTAGCAAAAATTGTGGGTGCACGTAACCCCCATATATTCTTTGAATTCCCAGTCAGACAATGGCACTATATACCAGTATTAAAAATTGTGGGTGCACATAACCCCCATATATTCTTTGAATTCCCAGTCAGACAATGGCACTGTATACCAGTAGTAAAAATTGTGGGTGCACATAACCCCCATATATTCTTTGAATTCCCAGTCAGACAATGGCACTGTATACCAGTATTAAAAATTGTGGGTGCACATAACCCCCATATATTCTTTGAATTCCCAGTGAGACAATGGAACTGTATAGCAGTAGCAAAAATTGTGGGTGCACGTAACCCCCATATATTCTTTGAATTCCCAGTCAGACAATGGCACTATATACCAGTATTAAAAATTGTGGGTGCACATAACCCCCATATATTCTTTGAATTCCCAGTCAGACAATGGCACTGTATACCAGTAGTAAAAATTGTGGGTGCACATAACCCCAATATATTCTTTGAATTCCCAGTCAGACAATGGCACTGTATACCAGTATTAAAAATTGTGGGTGCACATAACCCCCATATATTCTTTGAATTCCCAGTCAGACAATGGCACTGTATACCAGTATTAAAAATTGTGGGTGCACATAACCCCCATATATTCTTTGAATTCCCAGTCAGACAATGGCACTATATACCAGTAGTAAAAATTGTGGGTGCACATAACCCCAATATATTCTTTGAATTCCCAGTCAGACAATGGCACTGTATACCAGTATTAAAAATTGTGGGTGCACATAACCCCCATATATTCTTTGAATTCCCAGTCAGACAATGGCACTGTATACCAGTATTAAAAATTGTGGGTGCACATAACCCCCATATATTCTTTGAATTCCCAGTCAGACAATGGCACTATATACCAGTAGTAAAAATTGTGGGTGCACATAACCCCAATATATTCTTTGAATTCCCAGTGAGACAATGGCACTGTATAGCAGTAGCAAAAATTGTGGGTGCACGTCACCCCAATATATTCTTTGAATTCCCAGTCAGACAATGGCACTATATACCAGTAGCAAAAATTGTGGGTGTATATAGCCCCAATTCTATTGCTAGGGGACTTGCAGGGTATTTCTGAGGTGAAGGTGGGGGGGCACACCGTTGGAACGGGGATTTGGGGTGTATATATGGGGTATACGGGAATACACTGTCAGTGTGTTCCATTCAGGATCCTGGGAAAGCTGGGTTGCGGCGATTGAGCCCGTCAGTGCCACGTTACACTGACAAGCTTCTCCCTGGAATTGAAGTTATATGTAAGCCCAATATATTCTTTGAATTCCCAGTGAGACAATGGCACTATATGGCAGTAGCAAAAATAGTGGGTGTATATAGCCCCAATCCTATTGCTAGGGGACTTGCAGGGTATTTCTGGGGTGAAGGTGGGGGGGCACACCGTTGGAACGGGTATCGGGGGTATATATCGGGTATACGGGAATACACTGACAGTGTATTCCATTCAGGATCCTGGGAAAGCTGGGTTGCGGCGATTGAGCCCGTCAGTGCCACGTTACACTGACAAGCTTCTCCCTGGAATTTAGCTCTTATAAGAGCTGTTGGTTGTCTTCTCCTTCCTATCCTAGCCTGTCCCTGCCTACCCAGAATCTAACCCCTAGCTAACTGGACGGAAACCTCCGTCCTCGGTGAATTGCAAGCTCAGAATGACGCGAAGCTGGGCGGCGCTGTTCTTTTAAATTAGAGGTCACATGTTTTCGGCAGCCAATGGGTTTTGCCTACTTTTTTCAACGTCACCGGTGTCGTAGTTCCTGTCCCACCTACCCTGTGCTGTTATTGGAGCAAAAAAGGCGCCAGGGAAGGTGGGAGGGGAATCGAGTAATGGCGCACTTTACCACGCGGTGTTCGATTCGATTCGAACATGCCGAACAGCCTAATATCCGATCGAACATGAGTTCGATAGAACACTGTTCGCTCATCTCTAGTAATTAACTAATAGGTCTAACATTAATTATTATTCCGTGCCTTTCCTATTAGCCTGGTTACACAAGTCCCTATTTGATTTCTGCTAGACAAGATCATGTACTATATACGTTTGAGGTACTTAACCCTTTCCCAACATCCACCGTAATTATATGCTGGATGTTGAGTATTTAAATATGGTGGCCACTTAGAACTGTCTTCATGGATCAGCGGGTGGACAGAGAAAATCAAAAGAAGCTGCAAGGCTCATGCTCCCACCATCACAGCATATGGTGAATAGGGAGGAGTACCATGGAAAGACCCAGGCACACGGAGGTTAAAAATCATCACCTCACAACCCAGTATGGCCCATCCTGGTTGCACTCATATCAATATCACTGTTCATAACAAAGAATCAGCAGATTCATTGCACATCCCTCCCTATTTTGCCTCATATTGTGCTTAGATGTCACTAAACCAAAGCCTCCCCCCATCCCCAATTAATGAAGTTATTCTATTCAAGTTATGCCTGTGGTCCCGTAGACTAGTGTATTTTGCAGATTGGTATGTCAAACTGAAATACCAATCTGCAAATTAAAGCTTCATGATTTTGTGTTTCTCCATGTTAATATATTTGACTCTATGTGGCTTCCGACTATATCTTACATTTAAATGTGGTTTGCAAAGTCTGAAAGATTGGACACCTCTTATGTACAGTCTGGTATGGAAGAAGCTCATAATGCAATTTTACTCAAATCCACAGAAGGCAAACCATGCTCCTCCAGCCCATGTAAGAATGACGGAGTGTGCACAGACTCTATTCGAAGTTACACCTGCACGTGTCCTAAAGGCTACGCTGGAAAAAATTGCCAGTTTGGTGAGAACAGGGATCTGTATGTGTAAATCTGATGCAAATGTGCCAAGATATTGCTTTATTTGTCAAAATGTAAATTAGCTATTTTGGATTCCCCTCATATTACAGCCATACCTTAATCTTTTCTTTACCCAGAAGATAAATGTTGCTATAAGGGTTAGACAGTTTCCTATCCTAATCCCTGCTGTAGCTACATGTATGATGGGTTAGTTGGAGCCTTCACACGGAGTTACGCTCCACTCATTCTGAACGTAAAACTCGTTCAGAATGAGCGCGTAAAAACCAGCTCCCATTGACTTGAATGGGTGCCGGCATACGCGCGTATCACATTAAAAACAATAGGGGGGAAAAAAAGCCTCCCATTGATTTCAATGGGTAGTGCGCGTATGCTGGCACCCATTCAAGTCAATGGGAGCTGGTTTTTACGCGCTCATTCTGAACGAGTTTTACGTTCAGAATGAGCAGAGCGTAACTCTGTGTGAAGGCTCCCTCAGATTGAATCCGCCACAAAAACTGTCTCCCAAATCTACCATTCATTTCAATGGGAGTTACGAAAAAGAGTATCATGATCTGTATTCAAGTGGATTCCGCCCTTCAAAGCCATTTGAAATCAATAGGTGATAGATAAAAAAAAATCTTAGCAGTTTTTGAAAAAGAAAAAAAACTTCAAAACAAAAATGCTAGCTTTTTTTTTTCACCTCCATTTCCTTTCCATGGGTTTTGCAAGGCGGCATCCACATGAAGACAGGTCATGACACCATTGATGTCTGTTGAAATGAATGGGATTGTTGGCTGCGTTTTTTTTTAAGCGGATTCTGCCTCAAAACCCCCCTCCATAAAACTTTATGTGAACATACCCTTATAGACAAAATAGGAAATGAATGCCAGTTATCTAATGTCTATGACCACATATAAAATTTATATTATAGTGAAACCTCTTTGAGAAGCCCACCCAAATTTGCACAAAAAAAAAAAAATAATTATATATATATATATATATATATATATATATATATAGATGTGGTCCTCTCAAAGAAAAAGTGTACAGAATGCAAGCTAGTCCAATGGAGTCAGAAAACGGGTACAGCCTTCCAAGTAGTGATGAAAGAGAAAAATATCCTGTATTTTATGCTTGGTATCACATCAGCATGTTACACAGAATGAGGTCTAGACTAGAATTAATAAAACAACCATGGTACTGTATACAAGTTGCCCCAACCCACACATATAACCAGAGAGGGTTCCACCTCCTTTTTATCCCCTTGGTGACCTGCACATTTCCTATTTCAAGATGGTATAATCATTTTTGGTCCCCAGTATGTTTTCTTCTCATTCGTGGTCACCAGCATGGTATCCCTTGAAATTGTGCTAATATTACGCACCCATGTAATTATCCACATTTTGGTGTGTATATATAAAACCTGTCCTTTTTATAGCCCAGCTCCCGGGATTGTTCCTGCAAACCTGGTACTGCTGTGCTGTATGCTTAGCACCTCAGATATAGAATGTAATCTCCATTGATCAGCGATCATGTATTGGGCATGACATAGCCACTCTGCTCCAGTAATGCTAGCAAATTTTCCCCTGATATCCTTTGCAAGTTTCTTGCTGCATCCAGTGATGTGGCGCAAAACAAATTTGAATCAATATTGTTTTCCTTGTATGGAAGTCCATCGCATCATCCTTTCGAAGGGGTACTCACTGATCTGCTAAAAAAGTGTTTTTTGGTTGGATAAGGGGTGGTCTGTTATAGAGGCAGCTTTCATAGAGTATAATGGGAGAAAAATCTGTCACTGAAAAGATTGGTCTTAAATTGTCTTCACTGTATGTTGCAATTATGTAATGTCCACCCCATTAAATCCAAAGTATTCTCGTTGAAGACACAAAATCATAAACCTAGGAATTGGGGTGAAAGGTTGCACTAACCGCTGGACTATGAATAGCCTGTGGTCTTGTATGTGTGTAGTCTAAACATTTTTTCTCTTTAGCCATAATTCTTTGTAATCCTGTATTTTGGCAGCCTCAAATGAATGCCACCCTGATGCAGAAGATGGATGCAAACACTTCTGTGAACCTGTATATGGACATGACTTTTATACTTGTTCTTGTGCCTCTGGCTACACACTTGGTGAAGATGAAAAGTCATGTCACCCAACAGGTAAGTGAGAATTATGATAACAATCCCCAACTGGATCTTTTTCATTGGTTATACCCATTTATTGAATAGTGCATTTATCAAAATAAGAATAAAAACTGTATAATATTGAATTTTTTTTTTTTATTATACTAACCATCTTGTATATTCATCACATCTCCTTTACATCACTACCCTACTTTGCGCACAACTAATCTCTTCAGGGTAAGGGTTCGTTCACACTTGCGCTCGGGTCCGGCATGTTCAACTTTGTGTCTAGCTAAAAAAAAAAAGTGGTTTCCCCGCAGACAGGCAGTAGGTGGACAATGGCGGTCACCTTTACAAACCCATTCAAGTGAATGGGTTTTAAAGCTGGCCGACGGGTTTCCGTCCCCTGTCCAGTTTCGCCGGGGCTGAGGACGGAAACATGGCAGAATGCACACACCAGACACCGAGCACAAGTGTGAACAAACCCTAAGACTGAAAAAGGCTTTTGACTTTAGTTAGTAAAAGAGTTCCAAGCAGGACCCCCACCTCCTATTTACTATCCACTAAATTTCAGTAGCTTACATGAATAAGGGTTGTCTTAAGAAACATTTGTCAATGTTCATTTCTATAACAACATCTACTGTGCCATTACTAAAGATACATGAACAGTTCAATGAACAATAATCTAAAAGGGGCACTCCATCAAAAATGTTATTGTTCCATCGGAAAGTTATTCAGATGGTTTTAGTAGCAATATAGTTGGTTTTCTGATTAGATGATAAAGTTTGGTCCTCTGTTGTCCCTCATGACTAAATGGCGTTAGCAGTGGCGTAACTAGGAATGGCGGGGCCCCGTGGCGAACTTTTGACATGCTCCCCCCCCCCCCGCATTCCTGCACGCACTATTATACCCCATAGTGGCCCCTGCACACAGTATTATGTACTGTAATACATAATCCGGCACTTGTAACCCCTTATTCCCCAGGCAGCAAACTTATTGTAATAAGTTTGCTGCCTGGGGAAGAAGGGGTTACAAGTGCCGCATTCAGTGTCAGTGAAGAGTGTTCTCACTTAACACACTCTTCACAGACATTGAATGTGGCACTTGTAACCCCTTTTTCTCCAGGCAGCGTACTTAATAAGGGCCTTAAAAAAGTAAAATTTACTTTTTATTTCTTTTTTGGCATATTAACTAGTGAGGGGGTCAGGCCCTGTGGCAACTGCTACCATGATAGTTACGCCACTGGGTGTTAGTAATGTTATAGTCAGTTTTCTGACTAGATGATACAGTTTGTTCCTCTATTGTCCCACATGACTAGATGGTGTTAGTAGTGATATAGTCTGTTTTCTGACTAGATGATACAGTTTGTTCCTCTATTGTCCCACACGACTAGATGGTGTTAGTAGTGATATAGTCTGTTTTCTGACTAGATGATACAGTTTGTTCCTCATTTGTCCAACATGACTAGCACTCAGATGTGTATATGTGGATCTAAATTCAATTTCGCTACACACTTCTATTGATGCTCTCACAGAAATGCATAGATGAACTGATGTACAGACCACAGAGAAGACACTAGGATTCAGAGTGGGACAATAGAGGACTATATAACTGAAGAATTAGGCTTAGGGAGAGCACCTATCAACACTGCTACATACCTCATCTGCATTACTGTATCTGGAAACTGTAACATTTGCACAATGTGGTCATTTAAATTATATTGTAATGCAATGAAAAAATGATCAGGAAAAATATCATCTGATATTCTTTAAAATTGTTGTTTTGTCCCTCCATTGTCAGATCCTTATGCTTGTGGACAATTGCTGAATGATGAAAACACTACATTGCTGGAAATACGTGACAACAACACCAATCCGTTCCCTTGGCAGGTAAAGCTTAATGAAACATCGCTACATCTTTTTATTCAGCTTAAACAGGGAATTTATGAAAACTTAATCAAGGTAACAAAAGTAAGTATGAACTGTTTCTAAGAGATGTTAGTTATGTCTTCAAATGTCTTTATTATAGAGATGAGTGAACACTATTCAAACTGCCGTTTCGAATAGCACGCACCCATAGGAATGAATGGACACAGCCACTTCCATTCATTCCTATGGGAGCGTGCTATTCGAAACGGCAGTTTCGAATAGTGTTCGCTCATCTCTAGTCTTTAATAGAGTTTCACCCACCAATACAACATCTACCAATATGCCCTACTAGAGCACAAAAATGTCACACGGCAGTCCCAAACTCAGGACCTCCTCTATAAGTAAGACCAGTAGGTAGACAAAGCTATGTTAGCAAAACTGGTTCAAATAAGTTTTCATTCTATAAAAGTGCACAAGAATTTTTCCAGTCACTGATAGGAAATAGGGATCTTAAAGGGAACCTATCATACAAATGCTTTTTTTTCTGAGTAACACGTAGGAATAGCCTTAAGAAGAGCTATTCTTCTCCTACCTTTCGTCGTCTTCTCCGAACCGCCGTTTGCCTGAAATCTTGTTTTTCGTCGGTATGCAAATGAGTTCTCTCGCAGCACTGGGGGCAGGCCCCAGCACTCAAACAGCACTGGGGGTGTCCCCAATGCTGCGAGAGAACTCTCTCCAGTGCCGCCTCCATCTTCATCAACAACGTCCTCTTCTTCCGGCGCAGGTTTCAGACTTCTAAGCCTGGGGCAGAGCAGACTGTACATGCCCACAGGCCTCGAGAAAATGGCCGCTTACAATACTGTGGCCTATGACATTTTCTCGTGTCCTGTGGGTATGCGCAGTCTGCTCTGCCCGAGGTCTAGAAGTCTGAAACCTGCGCCGGAAGAACAGGATGAAGAGGACATTGCTTATGAAGATGGAGGCGACGCTGGAGAGAGTTCCCTCGCAGCATTGTGGACGCCCCCAGTGCTGTGAGAGAACTCATTTGCATACCGACAAAAAATGGGATTTCAAGCGAATGGTGGCGCAGAGAAGACAACGAAAGGTAGGAGAAGAATAGTTTTTCTTAAGGTTATTCCGATGTGTTACTCTGAAAAAAAAAGTGTTTGTATGATAGGATCCCTTTAAAAATAGTAAATAACAAAAGTACACGTAATGCTTAATTCACACTTGCGCCTGTTGTCTGTCCGTCATGAATCCGCCTTAATATCAGAAAAATAGATTGGGAACGGTTTGCAAATGGTCCATTTAAAAACGCAGTCGCTTCAATGGGTTTTTAAAACAATCTGCAGGTTTCCCTTTACAGCCTCTATGCCATGAATCCACATTTTTTGGATGGACACAAAGTCCTACATGTCCGACTTTGGTCTCCATCCAAAAGAGTGGATTCATGGCGGAGAGGCTGCAAACAGACACCTGCAGATTGTTTTAAAAACCCATTGAAGCGACTGGGTTTTTAAATGGACCATTTGCAAACCGTTCCCAATCTATTTTTCTGATATTAAGGAGGATTCACGAGAGATGGACACCAGGCGAAAGTGTGAACGCCCCCCTATATTAGAAACTTGTATAACCACATTATGTTTCATCCATTAAAGTTGAGCTTCCACAAAATGTTTTATACTCTGGTGTGTTAAAAAGGCAGATGCTGTAAATTGTAGTGGAAGTAATCTTCCTATTTGTGAGTTATCCACTCTTTTCTGGTCCATAGCTGTGTCATGTGGCCAACAATCAGACTCTTTCACTGGCACAGCTTCTTCTGTGCGGACAGGAATTCAGTTTCCCCATTCATTTCTATGAAGCTCCCATTGAGGCTGTCATAGGAACAGACTGGCCTTTTCTCCATGTGAGATGTGTCAGTTGGAGAGTCTGATTGTTGGTCACATGACACAGCTATCGACCAGAAAAGAGTAGATACTCACAAATACAGCCACCAGTAAAAAGATTACAACAGCATTTGCCTTTCTAACATGTGAAAGAATAAAAAAAAAACGTTTGGACCGCCCATAGAGTACAAACATCTGCAAGGATGTGTGAATTTTTTGCATACAATAAACAAATGTAAAAAAAATATGTGATCTGAATGGAGCTTTTTTCATACTTCCATGTGATTGCAAAGCTGTAATGAAGACAAATGTATGTATTGATATATAAATAAACCTATAAGTACATAAAAATAAATTGATATGTAAATAAAGAATCCGTCCCACATAGCTATGTCCTAGAATCAGAGCACCCCTTTATAGCTGCCCTAAACTTAACTACAGTACTTCGGTTACTTAAATAGCACTCCCCATTCACTTCTGTAACTTCCAGCGTTGGATAGGTCATCAGTTTAAAAGTCAGTTTGGGGCTGGACAACCCCTTTAAGCTTAATTTATAAAAACTACAAGACGGTAGTAAAATTGTTTCCATTGTTACAATGAAGTCTCACACAAAATTATGGTAATTAAGCATCTTATTCTTCTTTAAGGTACTACTATTAAATTCGGAAGGGACCCCTTACTGCAGTGGAGTCATACTCAACCAGGCTTTGGTACTAACAACTGCAATGTGCAGTAGTCAGCAGGGTCCTATTTTCATCCTTGCAGGTAAAGAGAAACTATATTTGTGAATGCTGAATGGATGTTACTAATTACTTTAATACTAAAGTTATAGCATATTTATGCAACCACAGTTATTTCAGTTTTGTATAGCATACCTAAACATAAACAAATTTTGCATAAGTCAATAGTACAGTGTGCATAGAGAGTAATATAATATCATTATGATTTGCATTCTGTATTATTTAGCACTTTGCCCTCTGCAGGCTCTGTCTGTAGTTTGCAGTTCTCCGTGAACTGGTGGCTGGAGACTAGCTGTATATACACTGCTCACAGTGAGTAAAGGGGAATCTGATGAATAACTCTCTCACTTAGAATAGACCTAAAATCATGCAGGGCATATCCAGAGAAGTATTGTCCTGTATGGAAGTAAATAAAGTGCTTTGACTGTGATAGAAAGCTTCTATTTAGCTCAATCAATCATACTGACTAAGGCCCCATATAGAGAGCTGCAGCCATAAAAAGCTATGGAAAAGATTGAAGCGGAAACGCATTACGTTTTTTTCCACAGTGTTTTTCACAGAAAGTCAGTAGAGTTTTCCTATAGACTTTCTGCCTCTGTTATACCTATACCTGCAGAAATGATGTCATTTTCTGTATAATTGACATGCATTTTTTACAAAAACTTTTTTCTGCAATGTGTGAATAAGATTTGTCTTCCACTTTGCAGGTAATGCAAAACACAGCATTTTTGCCTGCAGCATTTCCACCATAGCCAAAATACTGCAATTTCACAACATGTGGCCCCAGTCTAAAACTGTATTTCTGCTTCTCTCTCTCCCTCTGCTCACTTTTCCTACTCCCCTCTTCATAAACTTCAGATATACACTCATCAACAAAAATTTGTGGATTGCTGAAACACTCAGCATATAGCAGGGGAAGGCAAACTTTGACACTCCAGCTGTTGCAAAACTACAACTCTCAGCATGCATGCAGGTTCTACTGTTTTTGGAACTGCCATGGAAATGAATGGAGCATGTTGGGAGCTGTAGTTTCACGGTAACTGGAGTGCTGAAGGTTGCTGACCCCTGGCATATAGTTATATCTCATGCAGATATGCAAATGATTACAGGTGTGGTCTGACACTGACACTGGGTGTCTAAGGATTAAAAGTTGCTCACCCAGTCTCCTATAAAAAAGGCTCTCAGAGGCTGCATTTGGGTAGTGTACTTCTTGGTTAGAGATCATTGACTGTTAGACATACGTCTACAATGATTTTGAAGACATTTTGCCCAGTTAAGAGACTGAGAATGGGGCACATTATTAGACTGAGAGAAGCAGGATGGTTGCTGTTAGGAAGTGTTGAGAGCAGTAGTTATGTGACAGTGCACCCACATGGCAAACAGCCTCCGGAAGGCCACGCAGCAACCGATGGAGAGGATTGTTGATCAGCCAGCAAACTCAAGTAGCCACAACCAAACTTTTTTTTTGGAGTGCTTTCATGAATAAGAAACCTGAATTGCTACAGACTGGAACCGCCCTAATCCAGGTTCTGTTTGGCATCCAACTATCGTTGGTTTGGAGTATGGAGGTCTTGTAGTGAGTGCTTCTAGTCTGCCTTTGCTGTGGAGCAATACACTACCCAACTGCTGCTATGTTAATCTTGGGAGCTATTGCATATGACAGTCAGTCACCTTTAGTAGTGATATGAGGACCATTAACAGTTCTGCAAGTCTGCAACATCTGTGGGTAAATGTGTTGCAAGATACCAAACATAACCTATATGTCTCTTTGGCCATCTTGTATCCAGGCAAGAGGAAGCCCACCGGGGTACTAAAGCCTCCGCTCATTTGTACAGTTTTCCCCACAACATATACTTTCACTCTACTATTGTAATCACTTACACATATCATACTTACATACACACATTTGATTTCAACTCCTTGGTGCATTATTTTTATCAGAGTGTAGAATTTTCAGAGTAAAAGTCAGTTTGCTAGGGGGGACACGGAAACAGCATTAAAAGAGCAGAAAGAAACATTTTTCTTGGACAATACCAAGTTCGTCAAAATAGCCTGTACTACTGATTTATGCAAAATTTGTTGAAAATTTAGTGGCCATGTACCTCTTCATAATATTATACTTGATAGACATATAACTAAGATCTGTGTAAATTTTTTCAGGAAACAAAGGCACTGGGGACACGCAAAAGATCAAAGTAGGAAGTTATCGTAGTCACACAAAATATTCCAAGGACACTGGAGAGAATGACATTGCCTTACTTCAACTTGAAGATAGTATTAAGTTCCACAAACATATACTACCCATCTGCATCCCCCAGAAAGACTTTGCAGAGAATGTGCTGATGCCACGTGTCCCAGGCCGAGTGAGTGGGTGGACTCTAGACTCGGACGACAGGGGAATGAGGCCTACACAATTTCAAGCAAGAGAAGCTGACAAAATAACATGTGAAACTGCTTTCAACGTAACACAAACCAACAGAATGTTCTGTGGGACATCAGACAGGAACATAGAATTTGCCCTGTATGCTGGGAGCCATTTTGCCATTGAACACAATGGTGCATGGTTCTTAACTGGACTCATGGGATCAATAAATCAGGAATTAAGGAAATCAGATGTGTTCACATTCACCAAAATATCCAGATATATCATGTGGTTAAGGCAGAACAGTAGTTAATGTTTTACTGTTAATAATGCAAATACATATATTTTAGACCATTTTTAAGTTGTGTATTATATATATATATAAATATATTTACCGTACTGTTCTTGGCATACAAAAGAAATCATTTCATATCTGTAACATAATAGAATAGTTCTATGTAAATAAGTGACTTGTGTGAGTAAACACCATGAATTGAAATAAATTTCATTTTCTACAAAAATTTACGGAACATTTAATTTTTTAAGCAGCAGTTCAATAACACTCACCATGGCACAGTGTGATATTGGGGGTGAAAAGACGCAACTGCATAACAGCATACTGGGAATCCATCGCTCAGGCAACTGTCCAATACCAATCATGCATTGTGTGTGGGTCCAGTTCAAATGCAATTGCAGTTAACATCCAATGTCAGTCAAGATGGTAGTGTTGCACTCAAGATTGGTAAGATGAGATAGAAGTGGTATGGCTGCTGACCACAACTCAGACATGAGGAAACACCACTGCACTCTTCTTGTATTGCTTGTGCAGATATTTAATACCTCTATATATATATCCCCATTATATAAATGTATTTTCCTAGGAGTACAGTAGACATGTGTCAGACAGCTCAGATAATAGGCACATTCTTGTAGAAAATGGACTCTGTGTTCACTGTGTGTTTACATAGAGAGATGACAGACTTGGCTGTATCAGCAAACTGCAATTAGCTGAGCTGATTGTCCTGCCGGCAAGAGCAGTGAGTGAGTGACGTCACTTGTCCAACAGGTCCATGGTTATAGCAACGCTGTTTAAACAATGGGAGGAATAAGTTCACATAGCAGGCAAACAAAGCAGCATTTCTAAAGCAATATATTTAGGAAAAGTCTTCAATTTACATAAGATACCAGTATAGATAGGATCATTAAGAAATTTAAAGAAATTGTCTGGCTAAGTAAAATGTTTCCCGGTACAGTCATGGAAGGGCATAAACCACTACAGCAAGTGACTATCTGTAATGGACACATTTGTATCAGAAAGTACAGACACTAGAGGTTGACCAGTAAGCAATAGAACAGGAGTGGTGAAGCACTGGTGAAATAAGCCTATATTATGTTATTACATGCCTTTGTCAAAAAGATTGTACTTCGCTGTACAAGATGTATTTGGGCTTTCTAACTAGTGAGAGAACAGGCATGGAAGGCTGCATAGGATGCTAGATGATGTTCTGGTTCATATTCTTATGTTGTCAGAATAGATCAAGACGGGTAGAAACATAAAGGGGTTGTCCGAGATATCCCTAAAACCCTTCATTAATCTAAATACCTTCCCCCCTCCTACTTTCTAAATAATATTATTAATCAAAAATGCCTATTTACCTATATGGTCACATGACCGCCTCAGGGACATTTTTTGACTATCTGGTGACGATCTGTTTCCCCATTTCCATAAATGGATCGTCACTCCTACTCCCCCTACCATCCACACCATCATACTTACCCATCTTCTTCCCTGTCTGGGCTTCCTTCCCCGGGAGGACTCCTCCGATGACGTTGCCACGTGCACGCGCAATAGTAGCACTGAAGCTGACAATACATGTCTATTGTGCAAGCTGGGAGTATGCGCAATAGAAAAGTATTGAAGGCTTCGGACACAGCACTACACGTTCCTGGCAGAAGAAAGAAGATAAGTAAAGTATAAAAGGGCCTCTTTGGGCCTTTTTCACCTCTGAGGTTGCTTCAACCATCTTTTTCGGTGTGGCCTGCTGGGGGAGTAGTGTATCAACCAGGAACAGAAATAGACTTGACATGCTGATCAGGAGGGCCAGCTCTGTCCTGGGGAGCCCCTTGCACCCAGTACAGGTGGTGGGTAACAAAAGGATACTGTCCGTGGTGAGCTCCATGCTGGAGAGAGAATAAATCCCACCCCATGTATGAGACCTTGATGGCACTTGGCAGCACTGTAAGTGACTGTCTGCTTCACCCCAAGTGTGAGAAGGAGCGCTATCGGAGGTCCTTCCTCACATCTGTGGTCAAGTTACATAATCTACATCTGACCAAGCAAGATTACTCCGCACAGAGAACTAAATGACTCTGAAGTCTTCATTCTTTCTTTGTCTTCCTTAGCTGCTATGGATTCCTAGTATTTTTTTTTTCTTTTTCAGTTTATGTGTCTACTTCTGTAACATATTACTATTTATCATCCTGTATCTGTATTACCATGCTGCTGTAACATACTGAAATTTCCCCACGGTTGGATTATTAAAGGATTATCTTATCATAAAAGAGTGGAGAGTAGAGAGTGGGAAGTAGGAAGGGGAAAGAGGGGTTGGATTGAGTGAGATTGGAAAGGCTAGCAGTGGGAAGAATAGCTAGGAAGACAGGGAGAGGGTATTAGGGAGGGGGGAAACAGTGAGCTGGAGATAGTGTGAGAGCATACATCTACCAGAATGCATTGCAGCAGGAAGCTATACACCATGTGAACAAATACAGAATATGATAGGCCTTCCCAGAGAAACCCAGAAATCACTCAAAACACTGTTAACGTTATATGGGTGCACTTATTAACCCATTAATAACACTAACAGACCTTTTTTAAATATATATATATATATATATATATATATATATATATATATATATATATATATTTATTAGCAGTACCCGCGACTTCGTCCACGGCAACGTTGTCACGTTGCACGACCCTCCTGCAGTGCAGCTCGGCGGCCCTCCCATTGTCCGGCGTGACTTTGACTGACCCTCTTTCCGCTGACCACGGCCCCCTTTTCACCACCCACCACTACCCGCGACCCCGTGCTCCCCCCCACCCTGCGAACCCGGCCCCCTTTCCACCCTCTTCTGCTACCCCGAACCCCCCCACAATGACCCTGCCTCCCTCTCCTCTTCCCCATACCCCGGCCCCCTTTACAGCACTCTTTCCCCACCTACCCCCGCGACCTCCTCTTAACCCCCACAACCCGGGCCCCCTTTCCACTTCCTAAAACCCTGGGCCCCTTCACAGCACCCCTTCCTTCCCCCCCATCTCTGTGACCCTCTGTGCAGCAGAGAAACCCCCCCCCCCCCCCCGGACCACGTTTACAGTCACCCCCCCTCCCCCCGTGACCACCCTTACATTAACCCCCCACCCGCCAGGGTGACTTACCATGTACATGCCGGCGCGGGATGGGTGGCGTGTCAGTCACTGCAGCCGCCAGGACTTCTCCCTCCGCAGCTGGCTCTTCCGCAGGCTAGTCATTATTCGCCGCTGTACAGGAGGGAGCGCGGCGGCGTCAGACGTCCGCATCGGGCCCCGCTCTCCCGGCTGGCACGGGAGCGGCAGTCCGGAGTTGCGATCAGTCGCCGCGGCACAGATGCTAGCACTGCGGCGGCTTATGTTGGGCTCAGGCCCCGCTCTCCCTGCTGGCATGTCAGCAGCAGGCCGGAGCTACGGGCAGCCGCCATGTTGCTTGGCCGCGCACGGGATGACTCTCCCCGCCCACTCATCCCCGGCAACGTATTGGGCCGCGCTGCTGTCCCTGCGGCCCTCCCACACACCGGCGAGAACCAATAGGAGGGCCGCCGACTTGCTGCGCTGACGTCATGTCAGCTCCTGCAGCAGAGGCGGCCACAACTTTAGCCCTTCACGGTGTTGATTTTACCCATTCACGGTGGCGATTTCGGTGGACTGAGCAAGATGGCAAGTAGCCTATGTTTCCTTCCTGCACAATCTGTAGGGATGTGTGAAATTTCAGACCAATCCATTCAGCCGTTTGGCTGTGATTGAGGATCAAACATCCAAACATCCATTTGTAGGATTTGTATACACCCCGGAAAACCCCTTTAACAATGGCAGATGATTTTTACCTATTATCTCCTAAGGCCTAAATCCAGTATTGTATAAATTAATCCTTGCAAGGTTCACTCTCTTTATAGGGGATTTCCATGGAGTAGTTCATTAACTGCACTGATTAAACGTTATAACTAACATGCACCTAGTTTTCCCATATATTGCTTTTGCAGAGGAAAGTTGGGGAGGCCAGAGTTCTCATTCCTCTGTCTCCTCTGCAGCCACTTTGACTCAGTAGAATTGGTCATGTGGCCGAACATCAACAGGAGAGATAGCCTCTTTAGTGTTTATTGCATTCATACACAGGTTTCACATTTGTTTTTGATTAGATTGTGGGATTGATTTTATTTTTAGTTAAAGATATAGCTCTTGAAAGTATCCCTATGGGTTTTTTTTGTAGAAAGTACATTAGTGCCGATGTTTGCTTTTTTTTTTTTTTTTCCCTCAAAAAATGCAATTTTCACCATACTAAAATTATGGTATTTCACCAGGATCAGGACCCAGCAAATCCAAATGTCAGTTTCTGCACAATAGTAGCAATGTGCTGAGAAGTTAAGTCTTAAAGGACCACTTTGCTTCACCTAATGCTGTAGCCCCCATTATTGTAGTAATTATTAGGGGTGCCACTGATAAGTACAGAATCTGAAACTGGTAATACAAAAACTTGCTTTATTGAACACTATACATTGAGAGAAAAAAAAATACATTGAGAGAAAAAAAAAAGATGTAAAACTGAACAAAAACATTCAAGTTTATAATATTAACAACCTGTAATTTACTTATAAAAAAGTTAAGAAAAAAAAAAAAAAAAAAAAAAGAAAACCAGCGCCTGGGTATTGTTAACTGATTGTTGACAGAGGAGGAAAGGGATTTTGCCTGCTGACCACAAGTTTTTGATGCTGATGAGAGATGTAGCCTTTAATGTGTCCCTAGAAAGAGAATAGGACAGGTCACATATTGCAAAAGTATACCGTGCTAAACTAAAATAGAGTTAGACTACATAATGATAGTGGTGTGTACTCGGCCAGGAAAGAGTACCCAGTGTAAACCTGAAGGTAATCCATTTTCTTGGATCTCTTATATACATGAGTCTATTGATGGATCAGTGAAAATGGTCAGAGAAACAGCAAGTTATTCTTTTTCTTGGGTCGTTCACATGGACCATTTAAACAACAGTGATGTTAATAGGTCCATTAAAGTTGCTGGAACCATGGATTGGCCATTAATACAACACCCAGCACACAGCAGTGGAATTCTGTTATGTGAATGAGCCCTTAGGGTACCTTTCCCATTTTTTTATTTTCAGACACAAAAGTATGGTACTATATTTTTAAGTCCTTCAAAAATAATTGGATAGAGCACAGTGATCAGTTCTGCAGGTTATAACACACAGAGAGATTTATTGAGACTAATACTGGAGACTCCATAGAAGAAACCGACAAAAATTGGCAGAGAGAATAGTCCTGCACAGAGACATATTCAGTTTTAACACGGCAAACCCAATTATAGTCAATGTGACAAATATCAATAAAATCCAGCTTCAACCAGGAAACACTTTTCCAATAATACGTGGTAGTTATAAAAGTTTTGTGTTTCCTGGTTGAAGCTGGATTTTATTGATATTTGTCTACTGCTGCCTTTAGTCCATGTGGGCTCCGTGCTCCTGGGATTCCAAATTTTCAACTGTGAATGGTGAGCTGAAATTTTATTTTTCTTGCATTTATAGTCAATGTGGTCTGCTGGTGTCCGTGGTTAACCGCTGTCTTAGTAGTCCGGTTCTCCATTGTTTAGGTTCCAGAATAACACAGCCCACAGTGCTAGTGTGAACCTGGCACCAGGCTACAGTTTTTGTTGCAGATTTTGCCAGAAGGGGATTGAGCAGAAGGGAGAAGTATAAGAGCTTCCTATTTATTTCCCATTCCTTTCAAAACCACTCGTCTTTGGCTCAAAAAACTGCAGCAAAATTTGCAACAAAAAAATAAATAAAAAATATGGTAATACGAAAACCCCCCCAAAACACTCTCTTCCACAATATGTGGCCTCAGCCTTACGTTCACATGACGGAAGCGGATTCTGAGATGGACTGTGCCTAGAAATCAGCTCCAAATCCTGGGCATAATCTGCCTTTCATTGTTTTCAATAGAAAGCAGTAATAGATGTTTCTTTTTTCAGGACGTTGAAATAAGATGTCCCCTGCTTGACCTTCCCTGGGATTCTGTGGCTGAATCTGTGGTGCAAGGCTCAGGCTGCTTAGCCCCATTATGTCTACTTTGGTTTTTGACTGCAAAATGCAGGGGGTGGAAAATTCAAAAGACCTCCTTAAATTCCTCCCCATATTTTGTTGTTTTGTTGTTTTTTTTATTATGCCAGTCTTAAAACAAAGTTTGTTGGAGTAATTTTTTTTGGACCAACTGAAAGGTATCTACTAAATTGCTAATGACTGAAAACTAAAGATTAGAGATGAGCGAGTACTATTCGAAACGGCAGTTTCGAATGGCACGCTCCCATAGGAATGAATGGACGCCGCCGGCGTCCTGACGCTTAACCCCCTGCGCGCCGGCCGCTCCCATTCATTCCTATGAGAGCGTGCTATTCGAAACTACCGTTTTGAATAGTACTCGCTCATCTCTACTAAAGATATGTTAATAATGTTTTCATTTACCATGTAGATCAGATTAGCAATGATGCAATTCACTTCATCGATATCCACATCTTCCACTTTCATAAATTTGAGAGCAACCAGAAAGGCATCCAGAGAAAGTTGGTGTGTCCGGAGTAGCAAATATCTGCAGAAGAAATGCACTTTGTCAAGTATAAAAATATACATACATACATAAATAAATACCCACAAAAGAAAATAATTAATATGTACCATAAAGAATAATTCTACAATTGGGATCGGACTGAAACAAAACAATTTAGGACTATAGATCCCAATATTTTGTGCACTTCAATTCTTTTGCACAGAAACGGTTTACATTATGGAAAATACTATTATACTTGATGGTACCCCACATGGACCTTTCTATGGTTGTCTTAAAGCATAAGTAAACTTTTAAGTATTTTTATAGACCAATAGTGCAGGTGAAAGGAACAAACTTTGTAATTTACTTCACTAAAGAAAAGTGTCTGTGTCTTTAAAGTATTTTTCCTGTCTTTACGTCTTATTTGTGTGGCTTGAAGTTTAATACACGGTAATGAAGAAGCTTCTCTCCAAACCCATAGTCAGCTTTCTAAATATGGAAGATTTCAACACAGAACTAAAACTATGTAAACTGGTTACAGCAAATGACTCATCTTCTCATGTTGAGCGACTTCTATATTGACGCCAGAACTACTAGATTGCATGGAGCTGCATGGTGTATGGGGCTCAATCAAGCTGTGGTCTTATGCATAACATGACACAGATCTTAACAATGGCAAAGAAAACTTACACTTTCTTGAAAAGATTCCTGTATGTGATTATCCTTAGCTTCTCCAAGATCAAGAAGATGCCACAACGGTTGAAAAAAGTTTCATGTTTAGTTAAAGCATCAGTCAGCAGTAAAAGATTCCCCTCACTGAAAAAATAACATTACAATATAAAAGGTTACTTGTGTCTTCCTAAATCACTTCAAAGAACACATTCTCAATACAGTATCCTGCCTAGGAAGAGGAATGATATGTAGAGATGAGCGAACAGTAAAACGTTCGATATTCGTTTCGAGTAGCCCCTCAATATTCGACTATTTGAATCGAATATCGAACCCTATTATAGTCTATGGGGGAAAATGCTCGTTTCAGGGGTAGGCAACATTCGATCAAATTATACTTACCAAGTCCACGAGTGAGGGTCGGGCTGGATCCTCCGAGCAGTCTTCTCCTTGCGGCGTCCCCGCGGCATCTTCCGGCTTTGAATTCACTCTGCCAGGCATCGGGCCTGGGCAGAGCCGACTGCGCATGCCCGCACTTCAAGCTGACATGCGCAGTCGGCTCTGCCCAGGCCCGATGCCTGGCAGAGTGAATGAAGAGCCGGAAGACGCCGCGGGGAAGTTGCACGGAGAAGACTTCTAAAGGTAGGAGAAGAACCAGCGTGATTGGCTGACTGTATAGCATTCGGCCAATCAATGCTGGTTCTGCACCGAACTTTTACATTCGAATAGCGAGTGGTACTCAATCGAGTATTTCGAATACCGTAGTATTCGATCGAATACCTACTCGACCGAGTACTACTCGCTCGTCTCTAATGATATGTTCTGAAAGAAAGAAGCATGCAAGGCCAACCAAATCAGCACATTATTACTCTGAAAGTGGTCAAACCCTTTATTGAGAGACCAATGTTATTGTTTGTATGATAAAAAGTTGTACAATTTTCCAATATATATTCTGTATCAATTCTTCACTGTTTTCTAGATCTCTGCTTGTTGTTATTCATTCTACTTACTTTCAGTGGATAAAAATCAGTCCATGGTCATGTGATGTACACACAGATGCACAGCTGTGTGCCCATCACATGACCATGGACTGATTTTTATCCACTCAAAATAAGCAGAATGAATGAATGAAAGAAAGAAGATCCAGAAAACTGTGAGGAATTGATGCATAAAGTGTATTGGAAAAATGTACAACTTATTATTATACAGACAATAACATTTGTCTCTCAATATTGGTCTGAAAGTCGACAACTCCTTTAACCTTTGGGGCTGTAGCCTGTTTAGGCCTACATGATGCAGCGATATTTAGTTTTTTAGTCCCAAGACCTGTAATATGTAATTTCTTTCACTGATGTAATTGCAGCTTATGTTGTGGGATGATTTAATATTTGTAAAGGGGGACACATAATGAAATTTTAACTTTTTAATTTTTTTTTAAAACTGTAATTTTTACAGTTTTTCAAGAAAAGTTAAACAAGAAAAAACAGCAACATGTACAATGGGATAGTGTAACAAGTGCCGTCATAATTTAAGTACAGATATAAATCAAGATGCGAGTTAGCACAAAATACAAAAGACACAAAGGGGACGACGACAATATAGAGAATGGGAAAAATGTCTTTTGTTGTCTTCTGAGATAGGATATCATGCTGCGGAAAGTTAAGTTGAACAGTTCTACATTTGTATGCCCTGCACGCTCCAGAAAAGAGACCGAGACGGTTACAGAACAGATTATCTTGAACCCTAAGTGAGCAGTTTACGGTAGCTAGTCTCTCCCCACCAGCTCAAATCAGACATTTTACCTGGATTAATGGCCTTCCCCTTTAAAACACACCCTTTTAAAGTAGAATTATATGTTAAGGGAATCTTTCAAGGTTCACCTGGCAAGTTCCAACCAAACATGTCAGCACTAAATCTGCTGTTATACTCTGTGGTCCCCTCAGACCCCACAATATCACATTGGTTATCCAGACTGACAGTCGATTTTGGTTAATTTTTGTTGAATTGCCCGGCCATACACTGACCTATGCATTTCAAAATAAATTTATGATACATGAAAAGGTAACTGAGGTGGACATACCAGACAGCCTTTGTCACTTCTGCAAATTGCATCAGGTCATATTTCCTCAGGAGCTGGAGGGTTGGCATGTGACCCTATGAGTTCAAGGAAAACCAGTAACATAGTTCATATTAAAAGCAATGCAGAACATACAATAGGTTTAGAAAAGATTTTATCATACATTAATACATCTTAACTAATCATATACAAATACAGCAGGCCTGAGATTGTAAATAATAGCAGACTTAGTTTGTAGCTTAACAATGCTCATTGTCTGGTTTTCTTTAGGGCCACAGTTAAATTCAATGAATTATCTTAAGTACAGCTTTGCTATATCTGTAACACATAACCCTACGATGGCGAACCTATAGCACGCATGCTGTTGGTCCGTGCAACCACAGCCTAGACTGACTGCAGAGTGTCACCTGTGCCCCAACGTAGGCGCAATGTGTTTGCAGAGTGTATAAATGCCAGATTATCCACCACATTATAGGTAACTGCATTGTGACTGTTTTTATTGTTGTGACTCGCTGCAACCAGTACATTGCTATTGCCAGAAAACCAAACCTGCTGGACTTCTGGTTACTGACATGTTGTAGTAACTTGTGAGGTGCAATGCAACTATATTCACTTGCATAACTTGTGATGCAAGCAGTGCGATGCTACAATCTTTGATCCTACAAAGTGTTCTGCTGTCAAATTCATTATTGAGCCCTAACCTAATATGTTAGGCTACAAACATAAAAGGCACTCACCAGGAGCATTTTTACAGGCAACAGATATATGAGAATCATCCTTTTATTTTTCTGGCAGGAGCGGAGACAATTCCTAAAGGCAAACGATAGATATTCCTCAGCTATGGAGACACAAAAAATAATAATCTGTAAATGGAACCAAGTTTAATACAGGCATTTGTTTTACAAGCCAACAAAAGAAAAATAGTTGGTCATGCTCCTCTGGGACCACTGCCGGTTTGCTATATGTTTTTGAATTGTTAGCACACGGATCCATTTCTTTCTACAGCTTTATACAGACAACTGTGACTTTCACAGTTTGTTGTGGAGCCGAAAAATTCAGTGAAGGTCATACTATCTGGCCTCATCCTTGTGCAATTTGTTACATTTTTCATGGACCTGTA
Organism: Leptodactylus fuscus; assembly: GCF_031893055.1. NCBI lineage: Eukaryota > Metazoa > Chordata > Amphibia > Anura > Leptodactylidae > Leptodactylus > Leptodactylus fuscus. The sequence continues at coordinate 180,372,685 of NC_134266.1, read as the reverse complement.
CATGAAAATGGCAGAATGCGCGTAGACACAGAATAAAAGTACAGAATTATGCCTGTATGGTATATAACTGCTCCATTATTTCACTCCTAAGAAACATAAACTAACCATACACCTTAGATGTCCACCCATCAATTTTGTTGGGATGGTGAAACATGAACTGTGATGTGTATGGTGTTCTCTCGATGCTTCCTCAATGACAGATAAGGAAGAGAAAGGTCAGACACTTGGACTTACACTGCCTCTTCTTTTTGTTCTCAGAGAGAACAGAGAGGATATTGGGAGATATAACTGTCATAGAAACAAGCATTCAGCCAAGAGCAATCTAATATGTATGACAGGTCTTACCCACTGCTCCCCTTATCATTTTAGTACAGTGCAGTCAATGATGGAGAATTACTTGCAGATAACATACCTTTTTTGAAATCACTGTCAAACATGGCTTTCCGACCCACATAATATTTGTAAGTGACTCTTTGTGAAATGGTATAATCTTCCTTAAAGTTGGAACTTTCAATTGCTCTGATCAAAGGCTTGCATAAGTGAAGTTTACTGATCTATAAAGGGAATAAAAAAAAAAAAAAGCCTTCATCAGGAGAAGGGAAGGTCATCGGTTAGCCAGCCAAGTGTCCTTCTACATCTTATGGAATAATCCTACGCAGAAAGAGTCCCTGGGACAGATCCTGTTTGAATGCAAATAAGGTAACATTAAAACTGAAGACCCACATTGCAGAAGTGCAGATTTTTTGTGGTGCAGATTCTGCTGCATTTTCTTGAACAAAAGTCAGGAGTGGATTGATCAAAAAGTAGAAGTATAAGTACAGTACTTCCTATATATTTTCAACTCCCATTGTAGCCCTTCTTGGCTTTGGCTCAAAAAAATCTAGCAAAATCTGCAACAAAAAAGCTGCATTTCCGCAATGTGGGGCCATAGCCTGGAGAGGATTTCCCAGACTTAAATACTGATGACCTATGCTTAAGCCATGTTATCAATATAGGTTCTAACAGCATACCAAACAACTGTTTAAAACAGTTCAAGGGTAGGGCCATGTGATGTCACGTTCACTGGTTACATAGCCTGTTTGAAGGTCATCCTGTTCAAGTGAATAGGACTGAGTTGCTATACAGGGTACAGCATTATGCTTGGTAAGAAGTAAAGAGGCCTCAGCATTCATATGAAAGTTGCAGCCTCTTCAAACAACAGAAGTGTGGGTGCCCGGTGTCAAAACCCACTAAGAACTCAAAGGTTTTCGTATTTTCCATGGATAGGTAAACCTCTTTAAGTATTTTTATGAGCAGTGGGTGCATGTGGACAAGGCAAATCACTGGCAATTATAACCACTTCAATTACCTACTGAGTATATATATGTCCAGGAGCCTGCATATAACTCAGCAACAATGTACTAGTATTTCTTTGCAGGATTAGTAGCTACACAGGATTTGAGCATGACTCCCCAAAGAGAAGGAAGAGACAATGTATTACTGTCCCTGCCTCCCTGATGGCTTTATACACTGTGCTCAATGAGCTGCCATCATGCTGTTCCCTTATGGCCAGAGAGTGGAAATGCATGAGTTTCTGGGTGCTAGAACACCCGGAATGGTTCAGAAATGTGTACTAGGAGTCTGTAGACCTCCTGTCACTGTGGACAATGTATCAAAAAATATATATATTTTTTCTGAAAAGTCATAAAAAAAAAAAAAAATATTTGAAGCATTTTGAGCTATTAAAAAACAAACTAAGAAAAAGATTCGGAAAAAGTCACATTTTTTTAAATTTTTTTACATGTATCTGGATATTTAAAAGAAAAAAAAATGCAAAGAGAAAAGCAATATAAAACTAAAGAAGACCTATGTATCACAGAAGACACAAAAAGTTTTGGTCCCTGATAAGTAAATTAGGCTTTAGGTGGTGTCAGGCAGGAGCGGGCGAAAGGTTTGATTCTGAGCTCTGACACTGTCAGCATCTGATCGGAGAGCTCAATCACACCACTGTCTGCTCCTGCCTGACACTGTCCACCTAGTAGTACAGAGCCCAACTAACACATTAGGCACCAGCACGGACAGCACTTATTGCTTGGGAATAGTGGGACGTAGTGAAAAAAATTCCAATTGCACTGAAATCAGTGAAAAGGGCCTTTTAACAGATGCTAAGAGTTGAAGGTGGTAAAAGGTCCTCTTTGAATATTCATGACCTATCCTGGTAAAGAAAGACAAAATCTCTCTGTTGTAGCTGGAACCTGAGGAAATCTCATACATAATAAATTGTATTAGCAGGAAACATCCTTTTGAGAAAGGACAAGAAAACTCTACAGAAACTTACCTTAAAATAAATCTTGAAAAGCTGGTTTACCAAAAACAACATTCCCCATTTTTTCGAGTCCTCAAAGGCTGCACGGCTGTTATAAGAAAAAAAACAAGAATTAAAAGTATTCACAAGGTTACACTGGGCATCCGAATCCCCTTCTCCCCTCAACGGTCTCATTTCCTTAGGAAAGTTTCTCAAGTAGCCCGTCTGGAGGAACTTTCTCACTTGGAACTTTGCACTCACCAAAAGTTCAGTTCTAGATGGGCGCCCTGGTATTCTTTCACTAAAAACACTGCCTGGACCCACTTGTGGGAACCCCGTCTAATTATGTTCTTCTCAAAGACCCATCGACCCTCACCCTAGTGTTCCATGCCTCTACCTCCCTGTATTACATACCCTCATTTCTCCTTCGCTAATTGCGGTGAAGCTATCTTCATATATTTTTTGTTACTTTCTTTGTGGCATTGATGCTATGAGTGTTGTTTTCATTGCTGTATGTACGTTTGTATTGTTATGAAAACTTTAATAATAAAACATTATTTAAAAAAAAAAAAAAAGAATATTGACAAGGTAAGCAAAACTAAGTGACACAATGGAGGAATACTGGGAACTACTGTATATACTCGAGTATAAGCCGAGTTTTTCAGCACAGTTCTTGTGCTATATGTGCTTATACTCGAGTCAAGCAACTTTTTTATTTTTTTGGGGGGAGGGGAGGTCTTTGATGCCTGCGATCAGAGATCGCAAGCATTAGCTCCAGCATCTCCGCTGTAACTTAGACCCGGTTGCTATGGCTGCCGCTCTGCAGCAGAGTGGCCACCATTATAATTATAGACCCGGCATCCAGTGTAAATCGGCAATTTAGCTGGAAAAAAATAGAATAGGGTAGAATTGGAGAAAAAATGCATGTGTGCAACTTTCTTATGGGCTTAGTTTTTACCATGTTCAATCTGCAGCCAAAATGACATGTTAGGGGGCGTTCACACTACCGTCGGTGTCCGAAAGGTAGTGTCCGCTCCTAGTGTCCGCTCAAAATCTGTCACGGACACTAGGAGCGGACACTAGATGTGTCTGTGACATCTGTCATTCACTTGAATGGGCATCGGGTGCGTTCTTTTGCACTCCGTGCCCGTCCTTCCCTGTCCGCAAGAGAAGATGTCCGACTTCTCAAGCGGACAGAAAAACCCTGCATGCAGGGTTCCTCTGTCCGCTTGAGAAGTCGGACATCTTCTCTTGCGGACAGGGAAGGACGGGCACGGAGTGCAAAAGAACGCACCCAATGCCCATTCAAGTGAATGACAGATGTCACAGACACATCTAGTGTCCGCTCCTAGTGTCCGTGACAGATTTTGAGTGGACACTACATGTCGGACACCGACGGTAGTGTGAACGCTCCCTTACCTGTATTTTATGTTTTGGTACAATTCTGGGATACCAAATTTATATAGTTTTATTTACACTTTAAATACAGAATATTTAATATTTTTAGAAGTTTGTTGATCGGATGTTTTTGGACACATGAATGCCTAATTTGTATTATATTGTATTCTAGGGAAAGGAGGGTGATTTGAACTTTTTTTTTTTTCTTTTATAACAATTTTATTAACCCCCTAGGAGGCTTGAACCTGCAATTGTTTGATTGCAAGTCCCATAAACTGCAATGTAATTGTACTGCAGTCTATGGAATTTTTGCTATGTTACTACTGATCCTGGACTGCAACGCTCGCAATTAAAGTAGATTTGTCACCATTAGCTCTTGGTATCCTCTGTACATTACAGCGTGGACCTAGTAGCTATGGCGGCCACCATCTTTAAAGACCTGGCATCCGCTGTACCATTAAGGCGAATGTTGGGAAGGGGTTAAAAGTATTTTCAAGTACTCATTATCAGATTGGTGGTAGGTCACCTCCGCCAACATCAAAACAAGTACATCATGGCTGTGTCTGGTACTGGAGCTCATCAGCACTCACTTGAATCAGACAGAGCAGTTGTGACGTGAAATACCAGAAACAGCAACTACTAAAAGTAAAGAGCAGACTACCCTAAGGAGAAGTCACCAACATTGCAGTCCTGGAAGCCTACCTAACGCAAAAAAATCTGCAACAAAAAAAAGCTGGGTTTCTGCAATGTGGATCTTTGGCCTTAAACATCACAGTCGTACTCCCAGCTGCTAGCTAGAGTGGGAAGTGCAGCAAAGTTTTATTATGTGCGCAGTACTAATATATTCATAAATATGTGATTTTAAGAAAAATGTAATTGGAAATACAGAACTACATTTTGAGATTATTTTTCAGTAAAGGAAATACTCACGTATCACTAGCACACACCCTAAAACAGCTCATCAGCAGTTCAGCAGCTTTTTCCAGCATATCTCCAATTTTTCCTTTTCCTTTTTTTGCTAGCTGTTGATCGGCCTACAGATGCAATATGATTTAAGAATAATAAGAAGGAGAGAAAAAAATTGCAAACATTTATATCTAAGTCGCTGTATCTGTCCAGGCTATGTCATAAAGAGATATGTCAATTTGCTTCCCTCCATACAACCAAAAAGACAAACCTCCAGGGTAGATCAGATAGGGTTCCCCAAAACATCTATGAGCAGTGAAACCACCTCCACCCAGAAATAAGCAATATAGGGTACTGAACAGCTTGTTTGGATATATAAAAAAAAGTTGAATTTCTTAGCAGAACTAACTGGCTTTTACAAAATAAAATATTCTGACATCCATAACTTTGATATTTTCAAGGAATAAAGCATTGGCTTTTTTGCGGGGCCAGATGCACTTTTTATTCTTAGGATTTTTGTATGTTACTGCTTTTCATTAAAATTTTTATGAGACATGAAACAGCGAAAAAAAATATCTTTCGGCTCTTTTCATTTTTTCTTTCTCCCTTTAAGGTACTCACTATATGGGCAAAATATTTTTTAGAAGTTTGTATTTTTTTTTACTGTAATTTTTACAACCCTCTATAATACAGGAGAGACCTAGCAGCTATGGCAACCCAAATGGGTTTTAAAACTGACCGCCAGGAAGCCGTCCCCTATGCGGTTTCCCCGTCAGACTGACACAGGGGCGCAAGTATGAATGTCCCTTTAATAAGGTGCAATTCTTCTTATTAATAAAATCTATTGGACCTGTGAGCGCCGTCCTGCCCTATTCCCCTTAATAAGGTAATGTCTGAATTATGCATAGTGTGGGAATAGGCATGTCACAAAACAAAATCCATTACTAGAGTGTCATGTTAATTATTGGCATTATTAGAAAGATGTTTAAATGAAGCAAAATACATTCTCTTTAACTTACACTGTTGGCAAAATATCTTAAATCCAGAGTAATAGCATACATAATTGGCAATGCCCTGTAACAAGAGGAAAAACATAAAAACTAATAGGTATACATATCCAAATACACATCATCTGTTATCCATTAGTATACACTACAAGAGACTGTCAAAAGTGTCTTTGTTGGTCATAATAACCTATCATAGCTCAGCTTCATTTCATATTCTGCACTTAAAAAATGAAATCTATGCTGTGGTTGGTTGTTATAGGCAACAGATTTTCTTTTAGAACGTTTCATAAATCTGCTTTTTTTGCAATACTGTATCTGAAGTGTAATGTATAAACATTTCTTAAAAATCTGAACAAAAAAAAATAAATAAAAAAAATAATGAATTTTTACCAAGAACAATGGCCTATTGTTAGATGATTATTTCTATCACACAATGTCATGGCAGAGTGCCAATATAAGACATTACTATTGTATTTTATACAGGAATTATTTTAATCTAGGCCTATATAGTTATTTATTTTCAAATGTTTCACTGCTTGCAGACCTGGAAAAAAAATTTTATGGGGTTGGAATTGCAAAATAAAAGTCATGCTATGTTATTATTATGGTTCTTTATGGCATTTATTGTGCAGTTAAAGTGAAATGCTATGTAATTCAGAAAAATGTAAACTTTGAAAATACATTTCTTTACATTTGTATTTTTTATGTTTTCTATTTTTGTATTTTATACTGTAAACAAAGCTGTGTAATGGGTCTTTTGTAACATTTTGGGTAATCGTAGTTGTTTTGATCTCTTTACAGGGAAGCACAAATCTGGAAAAAAGTCAGCAGAGTACAAGGGCACAGTTCATACACATATGGGTCACATATATTGGGGAGCACATCTTATATACTGGGCAGCACAGTACATACACCACAGTTCACAACTCTAATGCCAGGGTCCACACCTTTTACTTTGGAGGTTATCGTTCTCACATTCCACTATGCGACCAGCCGTACCTACAGTACTCCACTGTACAGTACTCTCTCAGTAATACCTCACTTTGTAGTTGCATACAATTCCAGGGGCACTATCTCTCGTAAAGGTTCATGACAGTGGTCCAGGCTTTCCCCGACTGCTATACATGTTAACAGAAAGGGGCCCCGTAGGGCCCCTTTCCAGTTAATGCCAGCTCAGAGTAGGTGACTAAAAAAAATAAATAAATAAATAATTATTTATACTCACCTGTCCTGGGCTCACTCTGGGATTCTTCTGGTTGGCTTCTGAGGTTACTCACAGGCCCTAGCAGTGACGTCGGGAGCGCAGGATCTCAGTCAAGACAGAAGAGGAGTGAGGATACACAGGAAAGGTAAGGTGAGTATAAGTGTTTATTATTTTTAATCACTTTCCCTTAGCCTTTACTTATTATACTCTGGGGTCAGAGGAGAGCCCAAAGTATAATAATAGCACCGGCTCTAGGAGGAAGGGGTAGCATAATACTGTGTGTGTGGGCCGCTGTGGAGTGCATAATGCTGTGGGGGGGGAGGGGCGCAGTGGAGCTCATAATGCAGTGGGGGGGCGCAGTGGAGCTCATAATGCAGTGGGGGGGGGGGGGGGCGCTGTGGAGCACGTAATACTGTCGCACTGCTCACTAACCGTATTCTTGATAACTGCAGTTGTGGGTACTAAAGTTGTATCCCTTTCAAGTATCAGACTTACCGCTGCAGCACCCATATCAGCCACTATCAAGAATTTGTGACAAAAGTTTGCACCCGGGCCCAGAAGACTTTACTTACAACACTGAGCAAGGGTTCATTTGCCTGGGCAGCATGATGGGTGGGCTTTCACCTGGCATCCCTAACCAGGCGAAAGCAGTTTTTTTTTTTTTGTTTGTTTTTTAAAGTTGCAGTGGGGCAAAAAAACTAAAAGTTTTGGATTGCATTGGCATCTGGTCCCTACATATAATAGCCCCTAAACTGTGAGGAGTTATCTGCAGCAGGTCTGCAATCTGACTAACAGTGAGACCCTGTGCAGGAGACACCACACTGAACCTCTGTGTTGCTCATATGGCCAAATAACATAATTAAATAGGATGTTTCTTCAGGGCAATGTTTTAGTTTTTATGCTATTTTCTTCCAGCTTCCAAAAGCCACAATATGTTTGATTTTTCCATTTACACAATGCTTGTTGTAATTCAGTCTGTTCCAACAATGGTTATACAGAATCAGAAGGTATGAATTTAATCCTCGAAAGTTGAGACACGTGTAGAAATAGTTTGCATCCAATTACATAATTTACTTTCTGTGCCGTCCATAAGGTCTCCTCGATCAAACTCAGAAATCCAAACTATTGTTGTTGTGTTTGAGGGTTTATGTAAGAAAAAAAAACTTTTGGCACTTTTTTGCATATTCATTAGGAGAGATAAATAATATTTTAACAGCTCAGACTTTTATGGATATGTAAATACCAATTATGTTTATCTCTTATTGTTTATATTTTTTATAGTAAAAGTGTTTTGAACTGTTAAAATGCAATATTTGTGATTATTATTATTTTTTTTCTTTTAATTTTAAGTTTTTGTAACACATTAGTGGAAGGGGTCTGGGGGCAGTGAGGCACCAAGTGCCTAAAAATCCCTAAAAATTTACTTGTACAAAACACTGCAACACTTCGGAATACTTTACACTTTACACATAATCCTTATGTGTATGTAACGTAATGGTTTATTTGAGCAGCCATGCATTTACTCTACAAAGTCACTGAAAGGATGACAATGTAATACAATGTAATGCGGAGTACTCAAGAGCAGAAGCAATTTTTCCAGTTGCTCTGCCATCATCGCAGAAACATTATACTCACCAATTTTCCTCTTTATGAGCTTGAAAGATTTTTAAAAATGATGTTAACTGTATGTTAAGGCAAACATTAAGAACAGTGAAAGGAAATAAGGCTTTTTAGGCAGATATACAATGAACTGGGCAGCACGGTGGCTCAGTGGTTAGCACTGCAGCCTTGCAGCGCTGGAGTCCTGGGTTGGGCCTGCGCCTGCCTAGTGTGTGGCTGCATGTGTTTACAGCTGCTGAAACTAAACTGATCTTTCTCTATCCCGTCCTTTTTTTCTTCACTTTTTTCTATTACTATACTCTTATAAAGAAATCCTTTTTGAGCCTTTTTGTCTGAAGCATGCCTCCACACAGACAAGGAAGACTGGTTTACACTAAGGAGACACTATTACACCTTAGAAGCATGCTGCAGGACAAGCTGGACAAGCTACAGGACAAGCATGCTCTTACCATCCCCCACGAACTAATAAGGAGACTTAGAAAACGCAGAAAACGCGGAAAACGAGCCGGCATACTGAGACGCGAAGGAAGAAAACGCAAAAAGCATGTGATCCCGTCCATCATTATGGGGAATGTGAGATCAATTGTGAATAAGATGGATGAACTGACAGCACTGACCAGACATCAACAGGAGTTTCGTGAGTGCAGTATGATGCTGTTTACAGAGACTTGGCTTACTGAAATCACTCCGGACATACTTGCCTCCGTGGAGGGCTTCAAACTTCTTCGGGCGGACAGAACACTGGAGAGCGGTAAGCGAATAGGCGGAGGAATTGCAATATTTGTCAATGAGAGATGGTGTAATCCAGGACATATTGTGGTTAAGAAACAATCGTGTGGAAAGGATATTGAACTGCTAGCCGTGGGCATGAGACCTTTTTACCTGCCAAGGGAACTATCACATGTTATCGTACTAGCTGCATATGTCCCCCCCTCTGCTAAAGCTGACGCTGCCTGTGAAGTCCTCCATGCTGTTGTGAGTGAGCTGCAATCATCTCACCCCCATGCTCTGCTCCTAGTGTCTGGAGACTTCAACCATGTCTCAGCATCCACTCTACCAGGCTTCACACAGTATGTAACCTGCCATACAAGAGACAACAAGACGCTGGACTTGCTCTTTGCCAATGTAAGGGATGCATATAACTCATCTGCCCTACCACCCCTAGGCAGATCAGATCACAACCTGGTACATCTGCGACCCACATACATTCCACTGGTGCGCAGAGAACCGGCGGTTACCCGTACCGTGAAGATTTGGTCAGAGGGAAGTGTCGAGTCTCTAAGGGACTGCTTTGATATAACTTTATGGGAAGTGTTTCAAGACTCATTTCCAGAGGACATTGAGGGACTCACACATTGCATAACGGACTACATTAATTTCTGTGTGGACAGCACGGTACCAACTAGGAAGGTGAGGTGTTTCTCCAATAACAAACCATGGATTAACTCTGAGATTAAAACTCTCCTCAAGCAAAAAAAGAGAATTTTTAGGTCTGGGGACAAAGATGGCCTGGGGGCGGTTCAGAAACAGCTGAGACAATTGATCAGGGAAGGGAAAGCCAACTACAGACGGAAGATGGAGCTACAGATGGGGGAGGGTAGAATCTCTGAGGTGTGGGACAGCCTTAAGGCAATTTCAGGACACAAGGAAAAGACAGGGCGCCGAACAGTAGGGGACAGGAAGTGGCTTAACGAGCTTAATCTATTCTTCAATAGATTCGACTCCAAGCAAATGCTCCCTCCACCAGCATGTCAGCCAACCGCCCTCCCCTCACACACCAAGACCCAACCCCCACCGACCTGCGGTCAACTGCAATCTGACTATCTGATCCTGCAGGAGTCTCAGGTGTGTAAGGAAATGAAGAACATTAGAGCGAACAAAGCGGGGGGACCAGATGGTATAAGCGCAAGAGTTCTTAAAATGTGCAGTGACCAGCTGTGTGGTATTATAACGCACATGTACAATATGAGCCTGAAGCTGGGGGTAGTACCTCAACTGTGGAAAACATCTTGCGTGGTACCAGTCCCAAAGAAACCCAACCCGATGGGCTACAATGACTACCGACCTGTAGCACTGACATCCCACCTGATGAAGGTCCTAGAGAGACTGGTCCTGACACACCTACGCCCCCTAGTGAGCTTCGCTCTGGACCCCCTCCAGTTTGCCTACCGGCCAGGCATTGGGGTAGATGATGCCATCATCCACCTTCTTCATAGAGCTCTCTCTCACCTGGAGAAACCCGGGAACACTGTGAGAATAATGTTCTTTGATTTCTCCAGTGCGTTCAACACCATTCAGCCAGGGCTACTGAGGGAGAAGCTGAACCTTGGTGGTGTGGACCATCACCTGTCCAACTGGATCCTAGACTACCTGACAAACCGCCCTCAGAATGTGAGAGCCCAGGACTGTGTGTCTGACACTGTGATCTGTAGTACGGGGGCACCACAAGGTACAGTTTTTGCCCCTTTCCTCTTCACACTGTACACTGCTGACTTCAGGCACAACTCATCCAGCTGTTACTTACAGAAGTACTCCGATGACTCTGCTATAGTCGGTCTTATCACTGATGGCGATGATAGGGAATACAGAGACTTAAACCGGGATTTTGTTGAATGGTGCCAGCAGAACCAGCTCAGGATTAATGCTGGGAAGACCAAGGAGATGGTGGTGGACTTTAGTAAACGGAGAGGTGCTCCGACCCCGGTGGAGATCCAAGGAACATGTATTGAGATAGTCAGGACCTATAAGTACCTGGGCGTGCTCCTCAATAATAAACTAGACTGGGCTGATCACCTGGAGGCGCTGCACAGAAAGGGCCACAGCAGACTCTACCTGCTCAGGAGGCTGAGGGCCTTCGGAGTCCGGGGGACACTTCTTAGGGCCTTCTTCAACTCTGTGGTTGCCTCAGCCATCTTTTTCGGTGTGGCCTGCTGGGGAAGCAGTATATCAACCAGGGACAGAAATAGACTTGACAGGCTGATCAGGAGGGCCAGCTCTGTCCTGGGGAGCCCCTTGGACCCAGTACAGGTGGTGGGTGACAGAAGGATACTGTCTGTGGTGACCTCCATGCGGGAGAACAAATCCCACCCCATGTATGGGACCCTGATGGGACTTGGCAGCACTGTAAGCGACCGTCTGCTTCACCCCAAGTGTGAGAAGGAGCGCTATCGCAGGTCCTTCCTTCCAACTGCGACCAGGCTGTATAATCTACATCAGACCAAACGAAGAGCACTCCGCACAGAGAACTAATGATTATGAGGATGACCATGAGGTCTTCCTCTTTCTCTTCTGTTTTTCCTTAGCTGCCATAGACTCCTAGTATATCTTCTCTTCTCAGCTTATCTGTGTCTACGTCTGTAACATATTACTCTGTATTATCCTGTACCTGTATTACTATGCTGCTGTAACACGCTGAAATTTCCCCAAGGTGGGACTATTAAAGGATTATCTTATCTTATCTTATCTAAATCCTGCCAAGGACAACATCTGCAAGGAGTTTGTATGTTCTCCCCGTGTTTGCGTGGGTTTCCTCTGGGTACTCAGGTTTCCTCCCATACATACTGAAAGGGAATGTAGATTGTGAGCCCTATATGGGACAGTGACTGTCAATATCTGTAAAGCGCTGCGGAATATGATGGCGCTATATAAGTAAGCCAAGAAATAAATAAATAATAAACAGTCACTTCATTAGAGACACCCATGTTGCAGTAGCAATTTGAACCTTATGTGGCCCCTTTTGGCCTTCAGTACCACAGAAAGTACACAGGTACCATCCATAGGTATTAGAGGTCCTAAAGTATACCAAGAAAACAACACCAGCCTGAACTTTTAATATCCAACAAGAAAGGTTCGTCTGCTCATACTTCTTGAGTCACACTCGGAGCCTCCCATCAAGGTCTGGATTCATCTGACCAAGCAATGTTTTTCCACTGCTCAGTGAATCTTGGTTGCTACTGTTAGCCCGTCTTTGCTAAAGAATGACATTTCAGTTTTGCATGCAGGCACGTTACTTGCTGTACAAGGGATATGTTAAGCTGCACTGCATACTGTCTGTTCATCAGATCAATTTCTGACATCCTCCTTGGACCCCTTGTCGATGAGATCTTCACATCGGCAGAATACCCTTTCACTACATTTTTCCCCGATCACACCAGAGTTGGCAATTTTTGAACTACTGGCACTAACACCAAAGACTGTGCCATGCTCAAAGTCACTCAGTTTGCTTGATTTTCCTATTCTAAAGTGGATTCACACTAAAAGTGATAAAAAAACATACTTCATTTTATGCTACACTCAGAGGTTACATGTCTAATTTCTAAACAAGGAAGATACCACTGTGAAGGGGTCCCTAATAAAGTGGTCATTCAGTGTATGATACAAATATATATATATATATATATATATATATATATATATATATATATATATATATATATTATTTTTTTTTTGTAGATTGTGAGTGCCATATGGGGCTCACAATGTACATTTTCTTTTTTTCTGTCCTATCAGTATGTCTTTTGTAGAATGGGAGGAAATCTACGCAAACACGGGGAGAATATACAAACTCTTTACAGATGTTGTTCCTGGCGGGACTCGAACCCAGGACTCCAGCACTGCAAGGCTACAGTGCTAACCACCGAGCATCCGTGTTGCCCCCAAACCATAATATATTTCTATCACATAAAAAGGATATTGAACAACAATAGTCTGGAATTTGTATGCCTCCACAAAATCATGGTTGGAAACAGCGTAAGTACACCTAAAATAAAGAGGTGGCAAGATATTAACAATAATATATAACAATTTATCATCATATGCTATATCAATGAAACAGATGGAAAACTTTCACAGTTGTGTGACAACAGCAGGTGTGTTGATTTCACTATACTGAAGCAGTCACTGCAAGAAACGTCCTGTCTCTGACTACTGCCTTTCTCGTTAGTGGTCAATGAAAACTGATAACAAGTGCAATTCCAGTAGAAACCAACTAGTAAAATCTGCTTCACCATGTTGTTTCTTAAAGGGGCTCTATGATTGACATTAGCCATTTTTAACTAAACATATCTTTGCATAGCCTTTAGAAAGGCTATTCCAGGCATACCTTTTATTTTTTCATCAGCGTCAGCGTTTTTGAATTAGCCTGGTTTTAGTGATATGCTAATTAACCAGCACAGAGCACCGGAAGCCTTCTAACTATTCTTTGAGCACCGCAGCATCATCAGCCTTTCCCTTCTCACTGCCCTCTGGAAGCAGTGAAGAACTGTAGAAAGAGGGATCCTGAGTAAAGGAGGCGGTGAGAAGGGAAGGTTGATGATGATGCAGTGCTGAAGGAATAGTTAGAAGGCTTCTGGTGCTCCATGCTGGTTAATTAGCATATTACTAAAACCAGGCTAATTCAAAAATGCCGACGCTGATGAAAGAATAAAAGGTATGCCTGGAATAGCCTTTCTAAAGGCTATGCAAAGATATGTTTAGTTAAAAATGGCTATTGCCAATGATAGACTCACTTTAAGAAGTTGTTGTCTTTACGAACTGCAGATCAACACACTTGGACAACATGCACACTATTATGTCTTTCCTCTATGCTTATTTGTCCAAATGACCATTAAGTGCACTAAGAAATACAAACGCTCAGCCACCGCAAATATTTAGGATCTCCTGCCACAGCATTATCTGCCTCAATTCATGAGTAATAGATAATCCTTACCACAAAGTATTTGCCTCAAAACATGAATGGCAATTACCCTTTTCTTACAGTTGGCTTAGTATTATGTAATAAATCATACTGTACTTGCTGTAAAAAAGTAAATTCTTCATGCACTGACTTTCCAGTGAGTCTGTGATTTACTTGTGTGAAAATAGTGCAGGTAATCTAAGAAGACAGAGGCGCCGGCAACAGCCAGCAAGCCTGACCAGTGATAAGGAAGAAGGTGTGTCTTAGACTACATCATCTCCCTGTAGGCACTGTAGCTTAGCTGCAGATGTGTCATAACACTCGGTCATTGATACCTTATGCACACATTAGTGTTTTGGTCAGCGATTTATATCAATGATTGTGAGTAAAAAGCAGATGAAGGGTCAAAAACACAGAACACATGCAAATTTTTTTTTTTGCAATACATTATCTCTAAGTAGTCTCCACTCCTAACTATGGTCCACAATCAGAGATGCAAATGGAGCTTAAGTGTAAGTTCACACAGCATAAACAGCCATTGATTTTGAGGCGGATTCCATCCTGGAAATGGCGACAGGTTCCACCCTGGTTCTGTCTCCCATTGTATTCAATGGGAGTCAGAGATTAGAGAAGGATGTTGAAAGAGTAAGCGTCTGGCTTGATCTTGCTGGGGATTCAGCAGCTAATTTGGCAGTGCTCTGACAGTGCTCTGATTATATGTGAACTTTCCCTAAAACATGCACCCATAGTTTTAACGCCTCTGTCTGACACTAAGTTAAATACCTTAAGTGAGCTGCAAACATCTCATCATAGGGAACTTCCAACATCTGCTGACATTTGTCTTCTGGGGCAGACAGCTGAATGATAAAAAATGTAACAGTACTGAATTGTTGGTGTGTAGTATAACATAATATACACTTCATTGTGTTACATATCTAACAACAAAGAAAAAAACAGAACAGTAATACAACTATCAGCAGATATATCTTACACAGCTCTACATTTATACAAGGACTAAGAAAAGTTCTCACTGCTCTCCTGGTATAAAGTCTGTTTGTGTATTTATTGGATTTTGTGCCCAGAGGACCAACCCATACCCCAATACAAGTCAAATACACTTTGCAAACATCAAATTAAAATTTGATTGTGGCCATTGTGGCTTTAAGCCTCCACTGCACTTGGTTTTAGTTTTTAAGGCTTCCCAGATAGGCCAATATATGGAGCAATGACCCAAAGTAACTTTATATATCATTGTAATGGTGACTGGAGACCCTCCTGTCACTTCTACCATGGTACGGTGATGAGCACCAAAGTCAAAACCATTACTAAAATCTTCCTGGACACCCAATTTACGTATCAGCCAAATATGGGGTCAAATGGTGTTGGAAACCTGTAGAGGACAGACATTCACTTCTACAATATAGATAATAAGAGGTGAAACACCTCAGATGTTAGTGACGGTAAATACTTGCAATGTACTTTCAAAACTTCATTGAATTCCTGGATTGGCTGGTCAATGAATCCATTGCTAATAGGAAACTCCACCATTATTCCGAAATGTACAACAAGATTTAGTGCCAGGCGTTCAATCAAAAGATAACCAAAACCAACATCAACCAGAATAACCAACGTGATTTTGTTCAATTACCAAATACGTCTGACCCAAAACCGCTATTATTATACTGTGGGGTCTCTTCAGGCCCTAGAGTATAAGTGGAGGGACAGGGGAGGTGAGGAAACATAAAAACAGAGTAAGGGCTCGTTCACATCAGCGCTTGATTTCCATCCGGGGGAGTCCGCATGAGGACCCCCACCCAAACAGAATACCGAATGCAACTGCAAGCAGTATGCAAGAGAAAGCACACGGACCCCATAGACTATAATGGGGTCTTTGTGATTGCCGCTAAATCTCCACAGGGATCATGCAGTTAGGAAAGTAGTTCACAATCTACTTTCCTGCCCGCATGATTCGTGCAGGCAGCGCGCGGTAAGCACACGGACCCCATTATAGTCTATGGGGTCCGTGTGATGTCACTGCACAGCGCTTGCAGTTGCGTTTGTTATTCTGTCCCATGCGGACTCCCCCGGATGGAATACCAACGCAGATGTGAACCAAGCATTACTCATCTCTCCTATGAAATTCCCTGCTGTCCCCAGTGCTTATCACTGACATCATGTGGCGTTGTGACTCTTGTGTCTATGCATCAAAATGCCCAATCAGCAGACCCTAACGTCCATTCGAAGTGACAAAGGCAGCAGGGAGTCGCACCAGAGCGGTGAGTAGCACTGTTTTTTATGTTTTCTCCCCTCCCCTTGTCCGTTGCTTATTATAGTCTGGAATGTGAAGAGACCACAGAGTATAATAGCAGTTTCGGTTTGGCCCCGTTTCATCCAAATAAAATCACAAGGTTTGCACAACACTTAAAGGGGTATTCCAATGAACATGATTATTTTTAAATTTGTAGATAATTAAAAGTTAAACATTTTTGCAAATATAAGTAATTAAACATTTTGCAGAGTTTTAAAGATTTTCTCTAAATAGCTTGTGGTCACAAGTTGTCTCAACCGGTTGCCAGTGGATACGACCATGAATGCAGGACTTTTCTAAAGTCAAAAACCCAGCATTGATTTCCTTATTGTGGCTGGAATATCTTCTGATACATGTAGTGTCCCTGATATGAAATAAAGAAATGAAATTCCAAAATAATTAAATATTATAAAGTGGCAAGTACAACCGTGACAAATTCCTACCTGTAGCCTTGGGTTTGCAATATGTGCATGTCTAAATGAAATAAGCTCAGAACAAGCATTGCCATTTTTCTCCTCAATGACCTCTGCCACCTATTTTATTGCAAAATACATAGACATTAGTTCTATGTTGTACACAACATTGAATACCAAAATAAATATGACACAAATGGTTAAAATCTGGATGTTCTATGATACACAAAGGCAGCCGATAGGCTATAATATAAAGAAGAAATATATTATATTGTCAAATGATTCAGTCGCAAAAACAATTAAAGGGGTCATCCAATTTCTGAAAAATAAATAAAAACCTAGCTAATGCTATTCATTAAAACAACAAAGACACTCATCTCTTCAGTCCCCTGATCAGATAGGGCTCATTCACACTGAGTCTACGCTCAGCTGATTCTGAATGTAAAACACGTTCAGAATGAGCGCGTACAAAGCAGATCCCATTCATTTCTATGGGAGCCGGCATACGTGCGCTCCCCATTGAAATTAATGGGAGGCTTTTTTCCCCTATTGCTTTCAATGTGATACGAGCATTTGTCTTATACATATTAATATTGTTTAGTATGCCTCCAAGATGTCTTCTACGATGTTTGATCAACTGAAAGAGGCTCAAGCAGCGCGGCCTCCTAGCTAGTCCATATTCTTTTTTTGCTTTTTTTTTTTTTAGATTGTGAGCCCCATATAGAGCTCACAATGTACTTTTTTTTTCCTATCAGTATGTCTTTGCTGTATGGGAGGAAATCCATGCAAAAACGGGGAGAACATACAAACTCCTTGCAAATGTTGTTCTTGGCGGGATTCGAATCCAGGACGCCAGCGCAGCAAGGCTTCAGTGCTAACCACTAAGCCACCGTGTTGCCCCCCAGCTAGTCCATATTCTGTGTATGGGAGACATCACAGTGGCTAGTCTACACCTACCAGAACTAGAGCAACTGAGAATAAGAGATGCAGACAGCAAATGAGAAAGCTGGTAGTAAAGACACACGTCAGCTAATCCTGAATAGTTATCAGAAAGAATAGCTTTATTGTAAAATATGTGTTCGCCACTGCAGAAATGACCTCAGCTCTGGTCCTGTGATGTGCCTTGAAACACAGTTTTCTGTATGAACAGGAGGTCAGACTCACACCACAAATCTATTAGAGTCCATTCACACATGAAACACTGGCCCAGACTGACTATTCTGTGACATATAGAAACTGTCATAAATTTTTCAACTTGCCAGACATGTGGGTTTAGTTTCTCTCAAAAACTAGACGTGTCTTATGTGCGCCATAATTGTGTTATAAAATTGTGGCTCAAAATAAGCCATGGCAGTAGACATATACATGACAGTCTAGAGCTACGCCAGAGTTATCATCCAGCATCAGCCACTGTGGTAAATTTAGAGAATTTTTTGTACTGCCTGTCTAAGTCTGCATTTTTGAATTATAAGTAAATTTGGGCCAATATGTGCATCAGAGTAGCAGAGGCGAGGGTGGGATTTTTGTTTTTCTTTAAGTTAGAGTAACAAAGTGATAATTGTCTAGACAACAGACTACATAAACCATAGTATCAAGAGATAATGAGATGCTACTGTGTCAAAGGAACAATAGCTCTAGGTGTGGATTATAATTCTTGTACATGACAATTGTTTTCAATTATTACTACTGCATGGGGATGATGGAATTATTCATCCACATACAGTTTGCATTACATCTTCTCTAACTACAATGTGCTGCCAACAAGCTACAATCTTTTATGCTACATTAATAATGAAATCACATGGTAAACAAGTGGGGGCCACCGGGAACATTTCCATAAAGGTAGTACAATGCTAGTACCTGTTGTAAATATTGATTGATGGTAATATGCGCCATTTTCCTCTTTCAAATAAAAAAAAAACAAAAGTCCTGTAAGAAAAAAAAAAGAAACAGAAACATAGCAGATGAAGATGTGTATGAAATTGCACAGAAATGCCCAACCATACAAAATAGTCACTAAATTCTTATGCAGCATTGGATGCATATGTGTTTCTAAATGAGACCATCTGGCACTTATCAGTCATAAGCGTTCCTCACAGACCAGTGATGATGCCGAGATGTGCAGTCCAGCTAACAATGTGAGATATTGATGCCGAAACTGACAGTATTGATATCTCCAACACCAGGGTGCATATCAGGAAAGCTGATAGTGTGTACATCTCTGAGGACATGAAAGGTCCTCTTTAATTAGACGTATAGTTTGTTACACATTTATCTTTAATAGGAATTCAATCACTATCTTTGAATAAGTTAGAGGAGGTTTACTGCTTCTGTCTGACCATGGCTGTCAGTCAATTAAGGAGTCCAAGCAGGAGCTGGTGTCAGACTGGTGAAAAATAGAATTGTTGGAGGCTCAGCCCACTGAATCCACAGCCTTGTGCCAATCTGTTTTACAGACTTAGGCTCATACACACCTGGCATTGTGCACACATTGGCAGTGTGTTAGCTGTGTTTAACCTGGCTAGCACACTGACCCAATATTTTTATTTTTTTTTAACGGAACACTTCACAAATTTGTGTTTCATCCTTGAACAGGGGCCATGCTAATCTCCTACAAGTATGTATTGTTCCAATTTTAGTATATGTGCTGCCGACTGAATCATTTCCTTTTTTTTTTTTTTTTTTTTTAAACTGTAATTTTTATTGAATTTTCATAAATCTTCACAAAAATGTACAAAGAAACAAAAAGAGAGAACCACAAGAAAAAAGAAGAAAAAAATAAATAAATTAATTAAAAAAAAAACAAAAAACAAGGGATAAGCAATTAGGAATCAACCAAGAAGTTCCCCAAACATGGGTAACCATCACATAGGACACAAAGCATAATTTATATGAGAGGTAGACAACAAAGAGGAAAGGCAGGGAAAGAGGGATCACAGACCATGAAGGATACTATGTATTATATATATACATCCCATGGCGACCAGATTTATTGGAAAGCCTCCACGGTGTAGCTAAGAGTGGGACCTAATCATTTCTATTGCTGTATACTTATGCTTGTGTATTTTCACGGTCCCGTGTATAGTGAGGTGATCCCGGAACAAAATTTAGGACAGGTACGATTCCTGTCCATTTTCCGCCCTGTGCTCACTGACCTCAGGGCCATGGAGGCGCAGGTGGAACACGGATGTCATCTTTTAGCTGCAGCAGTTTGAGTAATTCTCATCATTTTACCACTCACAGTGATTGCTGCTAATGTGTATATACTGGCATGATGAGCTATATACATATATATATATATAGTTATCTTTAGCATTCATTATGATTTACTAATCTGTCTATAAAAAGATGTTGGCTGATAATTCTATAAGGCTAAGGACCTATGTGGCATCCCGCAGTAAAAAGCACTGCAGGAAAAACTGTGGGGCAACGCAACGATTTTGTTTCAATTATGCTTATAGGGAAACTGCCAGTGTTTCCATAAGTATAATTGACATGCTGCAATTTCAAAAACCACAATGGTTTTGGTGTTTGCAGCATATCCGCTGCAAGTGTTTTATCACAAAGTGGGGATGGGATTCGCTAGAATCTGCATCTTTTTCTTCAGCGTTTCTGCCACGTTGGGCAACAACCGAAAGGGGTTTACGAGATGAAAAAAAAAAGTTGATAGTGAAAGGTTCAATCTGGGTTAAATAAATGAAAGAACCAATCTTCTGTTGGTCTCTATTTTTCAGTAACTGGCAAAGTGGGAATTTCCTGTGTTGAGATGGGACTTGGAAACAAAGACCTGTGGGTAACATAGGCTGCCTCAGGCCCGATTCACATCTGCATTTGTATTAAGTTCGGGGAGTCCGTTTGGGGACTCCCTGAACGGAATACTGAATGCATTAAAAAGCAGTGAGCAATGAAAGCACAAGGACCCCATAGACTATAATGGGGTCCGTGTGTTTTCCATACAAATTATGTGGAGAGAAAAGTACTGCTTGAAGTACTTTTCTCTCTGCATGACTTGTGCGGACATCGCATGGAAAACACAGGGATCCCATTATAGTCTATGGGGCCCGAGTACTTTCATTGCTCACCGCTTTTTAATGAATTCAGTATTCTGTTCGGGGGGTACCCAACCGTACTCCCTGAATGCAGATGCGATCTGAGCCTCAGAACAGGAACTGTGAATTTTTTTTCTAGGAGCCAAGGGACACCAGCTTTTTTTTTCCCCACTGGAAAACCCTGGAAAGTGGACAAAATCAGGTTGAGAACCCTGGACCAATGACAAACATTTGTAATGTCCTTGTAATGTGTTGTAGTGGCTGCCACAGAGGTCAGGTGTTTTACAGGAAGACAATTTTGCCAGTATCAGTGGCATGTGTGAGGAACCCCACACAAACACAGGGAGATCACACAAACTCCATGCAGATGTTGCTGATGGAACCCAGAAGCTCAGCGCTGTAAGGTAACAGTACTAACCACTGAGCCAGGCTGCACTGTGAGCCCTAGCATGCTGATCAGGAGTTTAGCTTGGGACAGCTGGGTGTTCGGTGTCAACAAGACATTTTTGATGGAAGTGGGAGTGCAGGCTGAAGAGGGCGCAGCTGAAGGGATTTGTACCACTGCCCAAAACAATCACCCAGCGCAAGAAGATACTACGAGACACATAAGAGCAATGAATGAACCCAGATCCACAAAAACACCCTCTGCCCATGTGCAGGCCGCAGAGAGAACATTAATACTAGATCATCACTGACCCATTCTGCAGTACTCACCCTATAGGACCACGCATGCCCCAAATACCCACCGCCGGCGACTACTAATGACGTAGCGACCTCCCAACCAGTTACAAGTCGCTGTCACCGAAGTACGCCTGCGCGTAGAACCCACGCGTCATTAGTTATGTCTGGGGGTGAGAGACTTCATGGCGCATGCGCGATGCCTGCTTGGTGAGTTCCCGGGATGTAGTGGTGTTTGGTCCCGGTGTTACCGGAAAAGTGGGGCGCTGAGCATAGTCACCGTAGGCTGGAGATACTCAGATATCTCAGCAGTGGTGTGCTTGGCATTAATGTGCCAAGGCTCCCGGACATGAGGCCTGGCCTGTGAGAATGTTGTGCTCAGGTACTACGCTGTGGACTAGATGACAGCGCACACAGGCTGGGTACTAGTAGGGTAACCTGGTGCCACACGCTGCCCTGGCTTGTCCTGTGTAAATAGGTGGTATTGTGTGTAAACAGAGGAAGCACTTACGGCATGCTGTAATGGAGTCAGGTCGTGCCTATGGCATGGTAACAAACTAATACACAGAATTGGGCACCCCATAGGGTCAGTAGTGACCTGCTTACCACTTCTGCACAGGAAATGGTGGAGCTTATTAAAATGTGGTGCAGTTGCCCCTAGCAACCAGTTCTCAGGGTAGATTGGAAACTGAAAGCAGGAACATGATCAGTTGCTATGGACAACTGCAGCACTTTCCCTTTCCTCTAGTTCTGATAGATCACCTCACTTTTCCTAGTATTATACACATATGATATCCTTGTACACAGGACCACTCCGATTTTCTCAATATTGGATCCACCTTTTGTTGATTCTGGGTTAAGTGACCCTCCTACTCAAAGTCAGAGGTTAGCTACATGTGGTACACAGCCTGCGTACATCATAGAAAGCTTTGCTTTTAGGCTTGGGCTACATGACCACTTTAATCATGCTACAGTAAGATTGCAATGTTGTACTGCTAAATCATAGCTACCGTAATAGTGAATGGGGACTTCGGTGGCTCATAAGGTGTGATTTAACAGGACAAAATTGTGATATTAATCTTCTGTTTCCTCTGTGTAGCATCGTGACTTGTGGCCACATAACAGAGAGATTGCAAATGTTATGCTGTCCTGAGTAATGATAACATTGTAAGCCCTCGGGGGCAGGGTCCTTTCCCTATGTACCTGTCAGACACTAAGTTAGTTCATGATTATTGTACTTGTTCTTTGTACTGTGTATGCAAACCTGTGTACACCACTGTGGAATTAATGGCTCTCTGAAATGAATAATAAATAGTTGTTCAGAAATCCTGCAGATTTGGATCTCTGCTGACTATTGTGTTGCAGGTCACAACATGACCACATTTAATTTAGGTGTAATGTGGTATTGTGACATTACAATTATGGCTTAAAAGGGCTGTCCAGTGAGTTTAATTCATCTTACTATCTTCTGCATTTTTATGAAGCTGGACCTGGGGGTATAGGGCTGGTGGCAATCCCTAGGTCACGTAATCAGACCCCAAAACCCCCCCCCCTTCTCCACTTGCTCTATTCTATCCTATTTTCAACTGTAGTTATCTGTGGTATGGGGCCTGGCTAACTTTAGTAAAGCTAGTCCCTATAGCACAGCTAACTACCTGTGGAAACAGGGGGAGGCAGAGCAACCCGGTGTCAGAAACGTTCTGGAAGCACCAGGAGGTATCTTATCCACTTTTCAAGAACTTTAATATGCAGAATTTTGGGATTTTCAACATGGTGCCCCAGGTGGTGTAAATGCTGCAACATTTTGCAATTCTTGCAAATCCCATCCACACATTGCAGAAAATTATGTATAGCAGACACACTGCGTTCTCCAAAACCGTTGTGGTTTTGAAAATCGTAGCATGTCAAGTATATCTACAGAAATGCAGGCGGTTTCCTTATAGGTATTATGGAAGCAGAAAGTCCGCAGAGGAAACCTGTGAGAAATGCTGCAGGAAAAACTACAGTGTGTTGCAGCCACAGTTTTTCCCGCAGTGCTTATTTTCTGCGGTCCACTACGTGCGGCATTAGCCTAAAGTGATTTCCTGGGCAAACAGTATGCTTAATGCCTCGTTCACATCTGCGTTTGGTAATCCGTTAGGGGAGTCCGCATAGGAACCCCCCCGAACGGAATACCAAACGCATTGGCAAGCGGTGAGCAGTGGAAACACATGGTCCCCATAGACTATAATGGAGCCCATGTGCTCTCCGCACAGAGTCTCCATTGAACATGTAGACAGAAAAGTACTTTGTGATCTACTTTCATGTCCACATGGTTCATGCGGAGAGCACACGGACCCCATTATAGTCTATGGGGTTTGTGTGCTTTCACTGCACACCACTTGCCATTGTGTTCAGTAGTCCGTTCGAGGGGGGGGGGGGTCCCCATGCAGACTCCCCAAACAGATTACCAAACGCAGACGTGAACGGGGCATAAGATAGATCATCCATCTCAAAGATTCCTACACCCAGGACACCTGTCAGTCAGCTGAAGGGGGAGCAGGTATTTTCATATTGTGCGATTTGTAATCAAATCTGCTTCTTGTGTTAGAGGGAGATATATCTCCAAGCCGTATTCTGTCCTGTTTGTTATTGCACTTTGCCCGGGATTTAATATTAACCTACGCAACTTTTTTTTTTTTTTGCAGTTTAGACTTTGTTTACCTCCAAGTTACTAAAATAAGAGAGACTCTAAAGCGAAACTTTTATATACCTTTTGTGTGGTACACGTAGTTGCCAACTGAAACCTCCCTTTGTAGGTTTGTTTTCCTGCTGATACTTCTGCTACATGGGCTTGGGATTTACTATTCCACCTAGATGTGAGGTGTCTTTGGCACACAGCTTTTTTCTGTTCTGTTGGGCCGGGATAAAAAAAAAAAAAAAGTGTTGTTATACCTGAAATCTACGCAGCACTTTCCATGGGGAACCAGAATTATTAAGCAAATAGAGACTTGCAGAGACTGAATGCTAGTCTTAAAAAAAACTTCTCTCATAGACTTTATTGATAGATGTCTAGGGTCACAGTGACTATGAAACCGATTTAGTAACAAGCATCAAGAAAACAGATATATTAATATTGTTCTATTCTTCTTTTTTTATGCACTAGACTCTAAATGAGTGGTTAATAAAAATAATCCCGCCTTTGAAGACATCTACTTGAAATCTTCTACTGTGTGGTGTGCCGAACTGCGCTGCCATGGAACAAGACTCTCAGAGAAAAGCAAACTTTTCAACACTAGTTAGCCATACCAATGGGCTGACTAAAAATTCTGCCCTAGCTGCCAAACCCTCAGCTTCGAAAAAATTGATAATTAAAAATTTTAAAGGTAAGATTTTGGTTTTCTCTTACAGTGATTTTCTGGCCCCAAAAGGATTTTTCTGCATCATCACTATGTGACCTGAGGGGGTCTGACAATCCAAACTCCGCACAGATCAGCTACTCCTGCAGCATCAAGGCGCCAGAAGTTAAGTCACTGAACGGGAAGTGCCTTCTGCTGCTCCTATTCATGTAATAAAGGTGACGATGGAGTTCTGTCCGCTGTATAGTGGTGGTTTCAGGACTCCACACTCCTCATCTACTGCTATAATGTCAGAACAGCAGGATTGTGTGTGGTTCATGTGTCCAATGCCACACAGATCACATAGTAATGACCTATCCTGTGGATGTGTCAGCAGTATGAAAAATCTTTTTGGGGCCAGACACCTCCATTTGGAAAAATGTCTGCTTTTTAAAAAAATCTCATCCACTTGCCTGCTATTGTATTCTGCTTTGTATTTTCTCTGCATAAGTCTGCGTAGAAAATCCGCAGCATGCTTGTCCACTGCAGATTTCCCTTTACTCTGTGCTGACTGTCTCCTGCCTCTAGTGGCTTGTACATTTAGTACAATGTTTGTTTTTCTAGATAAACCAAAGCTGCCCGATAATTACACTCAGGACACGTGGCAGAAGCTTCACGAAGCCGTAAACGCCATAGAAAGCAGCACTTCCATAAAGTACAACCTGGAGGAACTTTATCAGGTGTGACATTGCTCTAGAACACTGTCAGCAGGCCTTTCATGTGGCTGCTGCTTCAGTTATACTTGGTTATGACCAATAAAAATAATCTGGATAAATCAGTGGCCCCCTACTTGCTGGCTGTGGGGAACTTGAGGCTGGTCAATGGTCCTCAAGGAGTATTTGAGATATTTCCCACAAATGACTATAGTGACTTTGTGGATAGCTAACAGGAGCAGTGAACTCAAGCCTTGTCCCTCTTTTTGAAGTGTTTCCTCCCATTGGCCATGCTGAAATCAATATTTTAGGTTCATACAGCAGGAAAAAGCAAGGAAACTGTGATGCCTTCCAATACCCGATAATGGCTCACAATTTATACTGTATCATGATTGTTTACAATACCAGCTCTCTCTCCTGAATAAGTCTTAGAACTGATTTCAGGACATACTGCAGCAAAGGTGTGGAAGATTGTAGGGAAGACAACTGTCACATACTGACACCTCGTGTGCAAAGTTTGCTCAGGAAGTTGACAGTTTAAGTAAGCTACACTTAAATGTGGCTCATGAGATTCGCTAACTACTTTTTTTTTTTTTTCCCTTTTTGTCCCATAAGGCTTAAAGAGGACCTTTCATGGGTTTGGGCATATGCAGTTCTATATACTGCTGGAAAGCCGTCGGCTTTCCCGATCTGTGCCCTGGGTGAAGAGCTAGCGGTCCCGATACTGTAGCTCTTCACAGTCAGAATGGCGTTTCTGACACTCTGTCAGGAACGTCCTTCTGTACAAGCAGCGCCAATAGCGCTGTACAGTGTGAGCGGGGAGGAACCATGAAATGTCCTCTTTAAAGGGGTTGTCCACTTTCAGGCCAATATTGAGACAAATGTTATTGTTTGTATATTGAAAATGTATACAATTTTCCAATATATTCATGTATCAATTCCTCATGGTTTTCTAGTTCTCTGCTTGCTGTCATTCATTTTGCTTACCTCTAGTGGATAAAAATCAGTCCATGGTCATGTGACGTACACACAGGTGCACAGCTCGTTACCAGGCAGATGTCTGATTACTGTGCTGTGACTATAACTAGCCGTGCGTCTATGACTAGCTGTTGCCATTGACTGATTTTTTTTTTCCAGAATGAATGACAGCAAGCAGAGATCTAGAAAACTAAGGAATTTATACAGAAAGTATATTGGTAAATTTTAGAGATTTTGATTAGACAAACATTAACATTTCTTTCTTAATATTAATCTGAAAGTTGCCAATCCCTTTAAGAAGCCATGTGAATAGGTTAGGTTTTATTCACACAACTGTAACCTTGGGTCTAATGAACTGCACTAAGCAGTCTCATAGGAATCTTTGATGCATCTAATTAGAGTCATTAGAAGCATGGAAGAGACAGGATTTGTGGTCTTAAAGAGGACCTTTCATGGTTTGGGGCACAGGCAGTTCTATATACTGCTGGAAAGCCGACAGTGCACTGAATTCAGCGGTATATAGAACTGCCTGTGCCTCAAACCATGAAAGGTCCTCTTTAATAAGGGCTGTGTAATATTAAATTATGGTTGTTTGGATGCTGTCTGTTTCTGTATACTCTGTCCTGAAAGCATTTGTAGTCTCACTGCATTACTAATTCTATATCTGTTTTTCTTTCTGAGGCCGTGGAAAACTTATGCTCATATAAAGTTTCACACACCCTATATAAACAGCTCCGCCAAGTATGTGAGGAACATATGAAGTCTCAAATCCACCAGTTCAGAGAATATCCTTTACTCCTTTATTACATGTATACAGTACATGCCTCTACAGATACAGATTATGCCTTTTGTAGCTTTTCTCTATCAGCATGCATTGGTCTGTCACTGCATGTTGTAGTAAATAAAACAATGTTGAATTCTTTTCCATTATTGTATTTTCTGCTCCTAAGAACCCATAATGTTAAATTCTGTGTTTCCTAGCTGAATGACCAAATCGTATCACTGCATTTCCTTAACACATGTGATTGTGTACAGAATCTCTTGACAGCTTTCTGTTTTTAAAAAAAGTCAATATGTGCTGGAAGGATCACTGTAGACAAATGGTAAGTTTACCTCACTGCTGATGTGAAGGGTTTATCCACACCACCTCTTGTTGTGAAGTATATCAAGATGTTTGAATGACTTACACTCACTTATAAAAAAAAAAAAAAAAAAAAAAAAAAAAAGATAGTCGTGTGTGTGTGTGTATATATATATATATATATATATATATATATATATATATCCCATAGCAACCAGTCACAACTCCTCTTTTACTTTTACGGAGCAGAGGCCTAAGTTAAAGCTGCGCTGTGATTGTTTGCTTTTAGCAACTAAGTCAGTTTTTCTTGTAGACAGTTTTTATAAATCTGTCCCAATGATTCTCCCAAGTAGGTAGTGATCTGGTAGACTGTCACTCATTCCTGGTGGCTAAAGGGTTTGTCTCAGAAGCAGTCTTTTACTTGTAGAGCAATTCAGTATGATGAAGAGCTTAAAAAAAGGCCTTTCTTTAATTTTTTAGATCATGATTCGAAGCATTTTTTTATTCTTGGATCGAACCTACGTCTTGCAAAACTCTATGCTGCCTTCTATTTGGTAAGAGCACGTTTCACCACCCCATCCCCTGATGTTATTTGACTACATACAGGACTGAAGCATAGGTTCAGAAATTACATTTTTTCAAAGTGTCAGAATCCACAACAGCGTCTAGAAATAGATGAAACTATACATCAGATCTATGCCAGCTAGTAGCTTTGTAGAGGAGAACAGGGAAATTGAGGAACTTGTCAGCAGGTGCCCACTTCATGGAGATGGGTATCTTTCACAAGTATTACTTTAAATGCTGATTTAAATTTTCCTGCAGTCCTACAGCAGAGTGGGCTTTTTCCCACTACCTGATTGATGCTTCCATTGCTGATGTGTTAGCTTTGTTTCTTGATATACTAATGAACTATTTAGTGCAATGACGATGCCCTCCATAATGCTATCATTGGCAAGGCCAGAAAGTGTACATGTCCGTTATAACAGGGAGGGAAGGGTAGAGGGATTGGGCAATAGGGTCGCCCTCATGTGTAAGCCCTGTATAAGGATACTGTTTAAAAAAAAATAGTTTGGGAACTGTTCAAGTGAATATATCAAAAAAATCAAAGCAAATTATTGTCAAAAGCCTTTTCTCTTTCTTTATGTCCTGATCAATGTAAGGCTACGTTTACACCTGCGCCTGGATTCCGTTTGGGGTTTCCATCCTTGAATCCGCTCAATAAAATGCAGAGAGAAAAATCCTGCAAGAAGGACTTTTCTTTCTGCATTTTTCGCTCAGAAACACAGCTGACCCCAGTATAGTCTACGGGGCCCTTGGGGAACCGCTTTTTAAGCAGATTATAGGGTTCCATTCTTGAGTCCCAAATCCGATCCGAAGAACGGAAACCCAGGCGTAGGTTTGAACCTAGTGTAAGATGAAGTGATAAGGTGCAACTATAACACAGAAATCATTCTTTCCATGTACTGAACTGTGCATCCGCTGAAATAGTAGCATATGTAATACACCAGTGTTTCTTGACCTTTTCTGGTAACATACCCCCTGGTGAGAAAACATCCCAACCTATCAGTGATCACTTCTAAATGTTAACAAAATCAGGCTTTGTCTTGAGCTGTTATGTAATGGCCCCCACATGTAATATAATGGCCCACACAATACCTACACATGTAATAAGATAAAATAAGGTCCTTTAATAGTCCCACACTGGGGAAATTTCAGTATGTTATAGCATCATAGTAATACAGATACAGGATAATAAAACAGTAATATATTACGGAAGTAGACACACATATACTGAGTAAAAGAAGATATACTAGGAGTCCATAGCAGCTAAGTAAGAGAAGGAAGACTTCAGGGTCACTTAATTCTCTGTGCAGAGTGATCTTCGCTTGGTCTGATGTAGATTATACAGCCTGATCACGGTTGGAAGGAAGGACCTCCGATAGTGCTCCTTCTCACACTTGAGGTGAAGCAGTCGGTCACTGACCGTGCTGCCAAGTGTCGTCAAGGTCTAATACATGGGGTGGGATTTGTTCTCCAACATGGAGCTCATCACTGACAGTATCCTTCTGTCACCCACCACGTGTCATGGGTCCAGGGGGCTCCCCAGGACAGAGCTGGCCCTTCTGATCAGCCTGTCAAGTCTGTTTCTGTCCTTGGTTGATATTCTGCTCCCCCAGCAGGCTACACCAAAAAAGATTGCTGAAGTAATGATGGCTAATGTAATGGTGCCCACAGTTTTCTTTTTCTTGTTGTCCTACATACTAGGTAGCTCCTGCAATCTCCTTCGGTCCAGCATCTAAATGTAAGAGGAGGGTTTTGGATAGGGACTGGGAGAGAAGGTGCTTTAGATGTATAAAATGCCCACAATCAAAGTAAAACAGTGGAGACCCGATGGCTATGGCGCTATGTTTAAAGTTACAACATCTCCCATAAGGGTACTTTTATTTTCAATGTGTAAAATTTGCTTTTACAGGCATTATTGCAAACTCTGCCCCATGTTCAGTAGTGTTTAAGGAGTGAGTGGTAAGCTGCCTTTACTACCACCAGGCAGGTGGTACCTGGTACCTCCACATAGAATAATATCACACAGTGGCCCCTCCACGCAGTATAATGTCTCACAGTGACCTTATCACTAATAACATGAAAAAAAAAATCCCACATACATAGGCTGAGCCGCTTCTCGTTAAGAATTTTCCACAGAAGGACTACTATTATTTAATATACAGTTTTACTCACTTTCCTGGGCTCCAGCATGGATCCCTGGCGTCCTGAATAATGTTTGAAGAGACCCCAGAGTATAATAGTTGTTTGTGGGGTGATGAACGCCACGAGTTGCCATTATGAGGGGCTGTGAGAACTACTGAACACACTGTTAAACTGAGAAACCATATGGCTTGCTTGAAGTAAAGCTTGCTTTTATTCTTTCTTCCCATGTAGGGATATGGGCTTAGAGTTATTCCGTTGCCATGTTGTAAGTGATAAGTTGGTTCAGACAAAAACAATAGATGGCATTCTTCTTCTGATTGAGAAAGAACGCTCTGGAGAGGCTGTGGACCGAAGCTTGTTGAGAAGTTTACTTGGCATGCTCTCTGACTTACAAGTAAGTCTCTTAAATAGACGGATTTGTTTTAAGTGTGTATTCACGTCACTTTATATTTTTTGTATCCCTTAAGCAGGTCTGTTTCATGGATCCAATAAAAACACATACAAATGGATGCTAACAGAAAGGCATTTATTTGTATAGGGTTCAGGTGAAAAAAAAAAAAAATAAGTACTGGTAAATAAATACATCCATTGCTGTCCCAAGAAATGTCCATCCCCACCCCCTGGCCATATTTTATTCACGTGCCCGCTGTATTAAAAAGTTACCTCTGTTTCTCTGCCTTACGCCTTAAGCAAGTTCAGGACCCTCCCTGCTCCTCACCAATGGATTTTCCCCAGGATTTGGGCGTCTTTCCTTATCCGGGCGTTAGGCGACCTTGCCAGACTTAACCAGTGTGTGGTGGAAACTTTTGCTCAGTTGCACTTGTGTCCTTTGCAATTGGTGATTCTGTCCTGCTGGGACAAGTCTCTGTCCAGCTTCCAGCGCCTGATTCTCCTGCCTCTCACTGAGAACTTCTTTGGAGGCTCTCTTCCCCAGGAATCTCACAAGGGAAGTCCTATCTTACCTTCCATTGGCATGTGATCTCCACTGTCACCAGTCTTTCCAGCTTAGGAGCGGTCTTCAGTGCCTTGACCATTCAGGGCTTGAGGTACAAAGCCAAAAATTCCCTCCATATAAACCTACTGGAACTGAAAGCCAACTTATTAACCCTTTCTCATTAGAGCATTTTCCTCCAAAAGGTGTGCGGTTAGAGCACATACCGACAACTCCACCGTGGTTGTCTACTTGAACCATCAGGGAAGGCACTAGGAGATGTGGCCATGCAAGAAGCCTCCCGCTCTCTTCTTTGGGCTGAGCGTAATGTTCCAGCCCTGTCAGCGGTCCACATTCCAGGCGTGAATAACTGGGCGTCAGAGTATCTAAGCCGAGAAAAGCTTGACCCGAGGAAGTGGTTGCTTTATTAGAAGATCTTTCTGCAGTTTTGTTCCTGGTGGGGCATGCCCAATGTTGACCTCTTTGTGTCCTGCCTGAACCACATGCTCTCCCCACTATGTGGCCAAGTCCCAGGACCCTCAATCTTCTGCCTTCTGTACTTGTTCCGTCCTCTTCCTCTTCTCCCTCTGGTTCTCAAAAAACTCAAGATCGAGGGGGTTCCAGCCATCCTGGCCGCTCCAGATTGGCTCCACCAGTCCTGCTACATGGATTTCATGTTCCTGCTGGCGAATGCTCCTTGACCTCTTTTTCTGCATGTCAAACTTCTATCTCAACTACTGCTGTTCCATGCTACTTTACCTCAGCTAGTGTGGCTATTGAAGCCAAGGTCCTGAGGCGTTGCAGTTTTTCATAGTCTGTTATCCAAACCATGCTCAAGGCCTGGAAACCCCAGTCTGCAAAAATCTATCATCGCATGTGGAAGGCCTACGTACAGTCGTGTGAGAGTAATGACTTCCATTCACTCTCCTTTTCTCTTCCCAGGATCTGGCTTTTTTCCTTTCTGGACAAAGGACTTGGTCTTTCTTCTCTTAAGGGGTAGCTTTTTGTCCTTTTCATACTTTTTCAGAAGACCCTGGCCTTCTGGCCTGAGATGAAGACTTTACTGCAGGGAGTGGCACAGTGTGTTCCTCCCTACCGTTCTCCCATGGAACTGTGGGACCTTAATCTTGTCCTTGAGGTGCTTCTGGCTCCCACTTTTGAGACTTTGCGTGATCTCTCTGTTCATCTTCTGTCCTGGAAGATTGCCTTCCTGGTGGCCATTACTTCCATCCACAGGGTATTGTCTTAAAATGTTTCTGCCTGGACCCCAAGCACCCATGAGAACGCTCTCTCTTCACTACTTGTATGTGGTCGAGGCACTCCACATCTATTTGTCTCTCACTGACCCTTTCCGTAGTTAGGGTGCCCTGTTTGTTCTCCCTGAGGGCCCTGTAATGGCATGGCTGCTTCCATCTCCGGATGAATTCCATCTACTATCAGCTCAAAGATCGATCGTCTTCTCTCTGGGTGACTGATTATTCCACGAGAATTGTCGGAGTCTCCTTGGCTATTTGGCAGGCTACCACCTGGGTCTCTGTCCACACTTTCATCAGGCTCTACCAGGTCCATTCTGTGGCCTCTGGGGCTGCTTTAGGACATCCCATGGTGCTATCTCCACCCCCCAATGAAATAAACGAGAGAAATGGTTTCAGGACATGGTGGTGGTTTTGGTTCCGTGTTATTTTTTGTGAATAAATACAATGAGAAAAAGATTTTACAGTGAGTACAAAATCCATGTTTTGTCCTTAAGGCCATTTTTTTCATCATCCTATTCGTAGAGCAGTAACTTTATTTTCATAATTATGTGGCAATTGTTACAACATAAGTAATTCAATACGTAACTTTTTTTTTTTAACAGTTTTAGAAGAGCATAGGGGAAAAATTATTAGCAATTCTGCCATTTGATTTTTGCACTATTCTAGTTTTGCGCTATTCATTGTATTTTATAAATAACATTCTTAATTTTTTTCTTCGGGTTTGTACAATTATGACGATGCCAAATATGTGTGGTATTATTTTGGGATTGAAGCAACTTTTTGATTTGATTTGCATTCCTTTTTTTGTGTAGTGGGATAAACAAAAATGCAGATTTTTGGCATATTTTTTTTTATTTTCCATTCATCATAAAGGTAAAATAGTATATTATATTATATACTGTGTGAGATTGATAAGGACATGGTTATTTCACGTGTAAAGTTTATTTTATTTTTTTAAAATTTTACTAATCTTATTTTTACTTTTTTTTTTTTGTATCTTGTAAGGATACTTTACCACTAGGGGGCTCGATGACCTGTACAATATACTACAATACATGTGTTGTAGTGTGTTGTGCCTGTTACTGAACTGTAACAGGTATTCTATTAGGTCTCGGGCTTATTTTCCTGGATCGGGCAGCCCGAGTCCTTGCCCAGTTGTTTTGATTGGATCAAACATGGCCAAAACAAAACTGCTATCATTATACTGTGGGGTCTCTTCAGGAGAGATGACAAATATAAAAAATAAGGTCACTCACCTTACCTGCATTACACAACGGCTCTGTTCTCTTCGGCGCTTCTGTCTGAAGGGACTGCTGATAGAGCCTCAGAGGTCACATAAGCGTCAGCATAATAATGCTGACGTGACCCGTGAGATCCAATCAGCTGACATCAGGCAGAAGCGCTGAAGAGAACAGAGAGCCGCTAAGGAGTGCGGGGAAGTGTTTGTTACCTCTCTTGGCCCTCTGTTTACTATACTCTGGGGTATGGAGAAATTATAATAATAGCTAGTGAGTGGTGAAAATTGGAATACTATAAAAGTTGGAATATTATACCGTGTGCAGGGTCCACTATGGAAAATAATACCGTGTGCAGGGTCCACTATGGGACATAATGCCGTGTGCAGGGGCCACTATGAGACATAATACCATGTGCAGGGTCCACTATGGGACATAATGCTGTGTGCAGGGGCCACTATGAGACATAAAACCGTGTGCAGGGTCCACTATGGGACATAACACCGTGTACAGGAGCCACTATGGGACATAATGCTGTGTGCAGGGGCCGCTATGAGACATAATACTGTGTGCAGGGTCCACTATGGGACATAATACCGTGTGCAGGGTCCACTATGGGACATAATACCGTGTGCAGGGTCCACTATGGGACATAATACCGTGTGCAGGGTCCACTATGGGACATAATACCGTGTGCAGGGTCCACTATGGGACATAATGCTGTGTACAGGGGCCACTATGAGACATAATACCATGTGCAGGGTCCACTATGGGACATAATACCGTGTGCAGGGGCTCCTATTGGACATACCATGTACAGGGGCCGCTATGAGACATAATACCGGGTGCAGGAGCCACTATGGGAGGTAATACTGGGTGCGGGAGCCGTTATGGCACATCATTATCTTTAACTGTGTGTTTGGGCACAAAAAATGCAAATGCTTTTTTTTTCTTTTTTTTTTTGTGCAATAACGCACCATACGAATGTAGTTTTACATCACAGTAAAAGTTCTAGTAGCCTAAGAACATAGCTGCATCCAGATATATAGTGTTGTACTTTCATTGCTTCTAATGGGAAAGTACAGATGCGTCTCAGGAAATAGCAGTAAGGGCATGTGTCCTGAAGCATCTGGTGGCAGCACTTCTGTGTTATGGTTGTGGTATATGACTTTAGTGTAGGGGATGTCAGCCTTACAATTCTTGACTGGCACTCAGAGTCCCTCATCTTTGAATTTTTTTTTATTTAAATCGGCACGCTGAACAAAAAAGGTGGCCTACCCCTGTATAGGTCATGCCTGTGGTAGGTCCTAATAGGTTACGATGGCAGCCTTGGAGGCCATTGTTAGGGCTCTGATTGCATAGCAATCCATCTTGATCACATTGTGGGGGAACAATGGGAGGTGTTAGTTTCAATAACAGACACCTAAGATCCTATGGTACTGTTCTACATCTTTAGGGGTATTCAGCTGTTGCAATGGGCGCCTTGCTGTCTCCCTCTACATCTGAGCCTACAAGATCATTATCATGTACATGTATGTGGAAATGCACTAAGGGGATAAAGGAATTTTCCAGCTCAAATTGATTTTTAATTGTGATGACATATCCAAAGAATAAGAAAGAGGAAGATCTGGCGATGCTCAGCCAACCCTGAACATGCCCAGATGCACTCCTGTCTGCACAGGAATCATCAAAATGCACACCACTTTTTAATGCATTTGGTATTCGATTTGGGGGGTCCCAAGTGGACTCCCTGAATGGAATACCAAACGCAGATGTGAATTGGGCCTTAGAACGGGTGTAAATATTTCATATTAAGCCTATATCTTATCTTGTTGCTGAACCAATTTTCATATTGAGTTTATTTTTTCCTTACCTCTAACTATTGTATTTGGCTTGTATAGGTGTATAAAGATTCTTTTGAAGGAAGGTTTTTGGAGGAAACAAATTGCTTGTATGCAGCTGAAGGCCAGAGGTTAATGCAGGAAAGAGAGGTACATATATATCTTTTATTATTTTGTATGGTTTTCTTTAACAGAGGAACCATAAGCCTTTTCTAAGATGCTGGCATGTTACTTTGTTGATATGCTGGATTCTGGTGACAAGGCTCTCACAGATAGCGGTTGTAATGTTATGGACACTTATCCCGTATCCACAGGATGGTGTATGAATGCTGGGTGCCTGACCCCTGGGTTTCCCAACGACCAGGAGGATGGGTGACCAAAAGTCCCCTTAAAGTGTATTCCATTCCCCTTGTGAATAGTGTGTTACATTCACCTCTATAGGGCTGAAGGTTCTGTCTGAGATCACAGTCCTGGTAGCCTTATACAAGTGAATGGATCACCGCTCACTCAAGTGCACTGATGTTCCATTCACAAAGAGGCCATAAAGTGACATTCGCTCCTCCATCCTCCTGATCGCTGGAGCTCTTGAGGGTCTGGCTCCTAGCCATCAGACACTCTCCCCTGTTCTGCCGATAGGGAATAAGTGTCCTTAACAACGCAAATTCTTTAAGTAAGAGCTCTGTAAGAATATGTCTGCGATCAAAATCGATGTGGATGAGATTTTACATCTCTCAACCATGTTCTGTGGACTTTGGGGTGAAACTTGATCTGCAGCTCAAGATTTAAAGTCCAGAACTTGTCATTTACTGTTGAGCATTGTGCAGAGATTGGTCAGCCAGACGCAGTAAGATTCTGTTCCATGAAAAAGCTACATTAAATCTGCAGCAAACTATGTATCTAACTAATTATACAATATTAATGACTGTGTAGTATTGTTTATAATAATGAATCATTTTATTTTGAAGCTGGAGTCAATAACTTTTTTTTTTCTGGCCCCGACTCCACTGCTCTGGTTTTTATTTATATAACTTCTTATAAAATCATCCATGTGATTTATTTCGAAGATAAATAATCTGCCCCTAAACAGAAGGCTAAGCTCAAGCTGCCTGGACCCTCCTCAGAATACAGCCATTTGCAACTCACCCTCTGCTTAGTTGACAGATTGACCGTTGAGTATTTTATGAATGAAATGGAATAAATTTTTTGGCCCTCTTATGGGCTCGGTCTGGGTAATGTAACTCTTTGGACATTATTAGGGTGTATGTTGTCAGCTTTCCCAGCATACACACTAAACATGCACAAATGATGAAAACCTTACTGCTAGAAACAAGTTTGGGTGTTTGTGTTGCATGTAAACAATTCGCCTGATTAGAGTTCTTGCCATGTTTTTTTGTTTTTAGGTTCCTGAATATTTACATCATGTAAATAGGCGCTTAGAAGAAGAATCAGATAGAGTTATTACATATTTGGACCATGGGACACAGTAAGTTGTGTAAATTATTATCTACCTTAGATGACCTCTATTTATATGCCCTGTTAGAACAAATTCTAATAGGGGCCCCTTGTTAGCTACTTGTCTTCCATCTTGAAGACTCCCCTCTTTTCTACTTTACATGAATAGCTCTATGATGTGTGTACCATACAGTACTTGATGTAGAAGTATGGATAATTAGACCTTATTCACACATCAGTGATCTGCACCAGTGATTGTTGGAAAAAGCAGATTGAAAGCACAGGATAGTTCCAAATATTTCCATCAAACTCTACCTCTGTGTAGTCTCTACCTTTCTGATTTTTGCTCACAATGACAGATGCAAATCACTGATGTATAAATACGGCCTTTTGGGCCAGTAGATGATTAACCTTTGCATAAGGCTGTAGCTCAGTTTACATGGGGTTTAAAACTTCTTCTGGCCATTTTATGACTTGTTTTTGCATTATTGAGTTGCTTTTTTCCTGTGCAAGCTTTATCTGTAGTTTGTGTTTCTCTCTCTGAGCTGGTGGGTGAAGACTTGCTGCCATACACTGCACACAATAACTAAAGGATAAACTGCTGCTGCCATACACTGCACACAATAACTAAAGGATAAACTGCTCTATAACTTTCTGTCACCCAGAAACAAAGAATTATGGAGGACATATATAGATATGTACTGAATAAAGTATTCTGGTTGTTATAGAAAGCATATTTTTGTGTTTCTGTGGCTCTTTCTCTTCCTTCCCTCTCCATCGGCTTCTATAGACCTGTGTAGTCTGAGTCATGTGACCTGTAGTTCATCTTGAGACTGATATAGCAGAGGGAAGGGGGAGCAAGAAAATAGCCTTGTAAGAACATTTTTCTCTGATAAGATAAAATACAAGGTTTATCTTCGCCAAAACTAATGATTTGTGCAAACTTTGTTGAAAAGTTAAAGGGATTCTACCATTAAAACCCCTTTTTATGTGGATAAGACGTCGGAATAGCCTTTAGAAAGGTTATTCGTCTCTTACCTTTAGATGTGATCGCCGCTGCGCCGTTCCTTAGAAATACCGGTTTTTACCGGTATGCAAATTAGTTCTCTCGCAGCAATGGGGGCGGGCCCCAGCACTGGAAATGCGATGGGGGCGTCCCTACTGCTGCTCGAGAACAGGCTCCAGCGATGCCTCTATCTTTGGCTGGATCCTCCCCTTCTTTCGTCGTCTTTCTTCGGCGTCACCTCCGACGCCTGCGCAGTTGGCTCTTCCAGTGAGACACTAGTAGAGCTGACTGCGCATGTGCGCAATTGCGGCCTTGGAACTATGGCCGCCGGCCGGCATATGCAGTCGGCCTGTTCTCGAGCAGCAGTGGGACGCCCCCATTGCATTTCCAGCGCTGGGGCCCGCCCCCATTGCTGCGAGAGAACTAATTTGCAAAGCGGTATTTCTAAGGAACGGCGCGGCGGAGATCACATCTAAAGGTAAGAGACAAATAGCCTTTCTAAAGGCTATTCCGACATCTTATCCACAAAAAAAAAAGGGTTTTAATGGTAGAATCCCTTTAATGACCATTTGAGCAAATGGATTGTCCATACAATTTTTTTTTTAGGGCTTTTCATTTATGAGCCAGGAAATATCAACCCCACTCTCATCCACTGCTCTCATAACCAATATATCTTAAGAGATAAATTTAAGAAATCAAGTTGTTCATAAAACCCTTCTAGGTTGGGTTTGTATTGTACGGCATCTGCATGTACTTTGCCACAAATTTACATCAAGTGCAGGTAAAACGCATTATTTTACGTGTTCGTCATGTATTTGCTACAGATCTTGTGCAAACCTCAAGTGGCTCTTGCCCACATGGCATGCTACTACCGTATACGCAAACCCAGCCTTAAAGTATTGTTACCTGTGAGCTGCCTTGTAATGTGTGATTAGACCCAAGAGTTTGCTATGTCATCTTCACACCAAAATTGTTGGCTCAGGATTACACACTTTATCTACTGGCGTTGAATCGTTTGTATACATTTAAAGAAGTGATGTCCTATATTTTATCATGCAGTAAACCTTTGATAGCTTGTGTGGAGAAACAGCTCTTGGGAGAGCACTTGGTTGCCATCTTACAAAAAGGTAATCCTTATTTTTTTATGTGTTTCATGTGTCATCTCTTAAAGTATATTCAATATTTCAGATGACTTTTTTTTTAAGGATAAGCTGTTATGTGTATCTGTATTTTTATCAGTTTTCCCCTCTGCAGACTAGTGGGTGGACTAGACTGTAAGATGTAATATCTTACATGTACAGGTCATGTAGGAAATAGGGAATTCTGATTCCTAATTTTTTCATTCACTTATTCAGAAGCAGTAGCATTATAAGCTTAGTCATGTGAATAAAACACAAAGTACAAAACTTTCTATTAGCTATAGTTTTATTGCAAGGGGGTTGGGGAAAGGTAAAAAAGAAACATCCTCTCCTGTCCCCTTTGCTCTGGTGTCTCACACTGCGGTCTGGTCCTGCTGCTCCAGGGTCGTCTTTCAGCAGGAGTCCCAACCACACATGTCCTCTCAGGCCAGTCAGAGCCTAAGGAAAGGACATGGAATATCGTAAGCAGTGCTCAGGCAGCTGAGACCGCTGATTGGCCTCAGTGGTCACATGCAGTGGGGTCTTCCCTCAAAACAATACACCAGACCAACAGGATAAGACTGTGGTGGAAGACACAGGAGCATCGGGGACAGGTGAGTGTGGGGGTTTTTATTCACCTTCCCCCAGCCCCCTTGCAAAAAAAAAAAACCTCTTATCCTGGACAACCCCTTTGAGTGCAATATTATTGTTCTCCTCTCTCATATGTATGACTAATTAGCGCCAAACAGAAAAAAGTTATTGAAGGCTTAAGTATAATGACACAATCGCATCAATTGTTCTGTAAATATTATGTTACATCAGACAGCAATGCACTATCACTCAGTATACAAAAACAGAAGAGTATCTCCCTTGTAACATGGATGAGGGGATATCGTCACTCCATAGGGAGAGAACCACCATTTAGGTGTGTGGAGTCTTATTAAGCCATGAGCGCTCCACTGTGCAAAGGAACATGGGAAGAATATGCAAATCTGACTTCCATGATGCAATTAGGAAGCCAGTGCCAAGAATGCACACCAAGAGAGGGCGCTCACTGAGAATGTGCAAGTCTCTCTTCCATGATGTAATTAGGAAGACAGAGTCACAGTCAAGCAAACCAATAGAAGGCGCTCCCTTTAACATCATTCCGACCTTCTCAGAGGCCTTTGTTTGCAATGATGTTGGGATTTTACCAGGCACTGGCTTCCTAATTACATCATTGAAGTCAGATTTCCATATTCTTCCCATGTTCCTTTGCACAGGTGAGCGCTCATGGCTTAATAAGACTCCACACACCTAAATGGTGGTTCTCTTCCTATGGAGTGATGATATCCCCTCAACCCTGTCTAAGCCTCTCACCTCTGCCAGATCAGTCCTCTCTGCGCCAAGCTGATGAGATGAAACACATCGAAACCGCTGTCCTTGGCTGAGAGACTGTTCCTGGGCAAAGTCCTTCTCTCTTAACATAGTGGCACTTTAAGGGGCTGTTCACAGGGTGGACAATGAAGAGGAATTCCTTTTCCATTTTTGGTTGTGGGCTCCTCAAATGAATGGACCGGACGCTGCGGCAAGATTGATGAGATTCAACGTTTTGCTTTGAAAACTATGGGAGGAATCCACCCCCAAATCAACTTCAAGTTTCTACAGTGTGAACATGCCCTAAATACCACCAAGAACATATATTTTATTTCAGTTGTTTACTCCTTTTACAATACGCCTTTTAGGTCGCACTCCATAAATGTGTTGCGATTCTAGTTTGTATATAGTAACATTTGCACACATAACTCTTTGGAAAGTATACCTGTATATTATAGCTTGATTGTAATAGCTGTGTATTGTTTCTTACACACAGGTCTGAAGAGCATGCTGGATGAGAACAGAATTCCAGATCTGACTCTTATGTATCAACTCTTCAGTCGAGTCCGAGGTGGTCAGTCAATCCTATTGCAGCACTGGGGGGAGTACATTAAAGTATGAAAACTATTTTTTTATCATATTTACCATCAAAATTCCACCAAATATGTATGTCATGTCTTCTAAATGCATCTAAATATATTTCCACAAATGGATAGTTCAATGCACTGTATGATATGCCATCTTGTAAATGGTATTTTAGGTTGTTTTTTACAGTAATTTAAAAGGAAACTATTATTGGCTATAGTGCTTTTTACCTAAGCTTAGATATGCATGGCCTTTAGAAAGGCTATTCTAGACATACCTTTTATTCATTAATCCTCCCAGATGTTTTTGAATTAGCCCGCTTTTATTGATATGCTAATTATCCACCACGGAGCAACGGATGTTCACTGTGTGATGTGTGTAAACAGTGGGAGGTGAGTGCAGGGGAGTCTGATGAGGCAGCAGCCTTCCCTGCTCTCACCTCCCCATGTTTACACATATACACTGCGCAGTGAACATCCAGTGCTCCGTAATGGATAATTAGCATATTTATAAAAGCGGGCTAATTCAAACATGACTGGGAGGATTAATGAATAAAAGGTATGTCTAGAATAGCCTTTCTAAAGGCTATGCAAATACATGCTTAGGTAAAAATCACTATAGCCAGATAGACTTCCTTTAACAAGCCACATAGTTCTATGTTATATGGTATTCACACAATGGATAAAATAAGTATATGGATCAAATATAGACTATTGTGTATTTCGCTAGGACAGATAGAACTAAAAAATGTGCACCTCTTTCCCCCTAAAACATTATCTGAATACAAAGTGAGGTATGGAGGAACCTTGCATAAACAGATGTAGCAGAGTTAACCCAAACTTCTGCAATTGGCTAAATTGAATTCATTAATTTTTTATCATTTAATTATCATTAATTAATCATTTATGAAATGTTGTTTTATTAGTTGACGTACGTGTTTAGCTTTGTGAACAACAAGTAAATGTGCTTGTCCTCCATTACAAGAGAAATCACAGTATCAACCTCCTTTTTTCAAATTGTCGCAATAGTGTTCCGTCTAAAAAGGTGCAAGAACATCTCAGAAACCAGATATTGATCTGTAAATTAGTCAATACCGTCTCCACCAATGTTCTCATAGCACTGTCCTGTATGTCTCAGATGTAAAGTTCCCCCTACTCCCCAGTTAGTAACAGTTTAGTACCTCCTCTCACTACCTCCTAAATGAACAGACAAGCAAAGTCCTGCAAAGAGAGAGCAGGTCTGCAAACCAACTGGCAGAGGCTGGACATAAGTCCTAATGCACATCTGGATATGGTGTGTTGGTTCAGTGAATACTAATCAGTTATGTAAACCATATAGGTATTTGTTTTATGTAGCATTAGATTTGGTGTGATATTTCTATTATTGTGATATGTATTTGTTGTCTATTTTATAGAATTTTGGCAGCTCGATAGTTATCAATCCAGAAAAGGATAAGGACATGGTGCAGGAGTTACTGGATTTCAAGGATAAGGTGGACTGTATCATTGATGTCTGCTTCCTGAAAAATGAGAAGTTTGTCAATGTGATGAAGGAGTCATTTGAAACATTTATCAACAGGAGAGCAAATAAACCAGCAGAATTGATAGGTACTCAATGTGTTCTTATATTTATTCAGTAATATCAAACTCCTATACTATATATGCAAAATATCTTGGAGCTAAAATTGAAAAGGCTATCTGTGGCTGCTCCATGCAGCTGAACAGGGTGGCAAAGTGTTGCTGTACGTAAGAAAGTTGTACCAGGAACCTTTAACATATAATTTCTCCACCAATTAGTCTTGGTTCTTGGAATCCCTTCTTTCAGTGGTGATATTGTTGGAGTTGAGTTCATGTCTTCCATCGACATATGCAGCACCTGCCTCCACAGATTCATTGCCAGATCCCACCACTGTATCTTTTCCTTCAGAGTCAGTTTACAACATTTCCTTTTTTTCTTTTTAATCAGATTATTTTCAGAAAGACTTTTTCTAAGAATCCAATACAGAAACCAATAAAAAAGACACAACCTTGCACAATCCCCCACTCTGCAAGACAGCTATGTAAGATCCTGGACATTGAGAATATCTGGGTTGAGCTCATCCCCCATAAATCCTAATGATACACCCAAAGACTAAAAGTGCCAAGGATGGACTCTTTGTTACTGGAATGGAACCTGTCAGGTGTTTTTCCATCATAAACTGTCCCTGTAATGTGCAGGATGAATTAATTCCCTTTTATTTGAAGTTAGAAGTGTTTGAAAGCATAAAAAGTTACATGTAAGTTATCCTAAGTAGTCATGGTGGGTGGGGAGCGTCTTCAGCCTAGTCATTCTGTCCCCTTACTAATAACACCTCCTGGACATGATTGTCATTTCCCACATGACGTCATACATTGAGGGGACTGTGAGGGAGATATTGATCACGCCCAGGACGTGTGACTAGCAAGGGGACAGTGTGGCTTGGCTGAAGCTGCTTCTCACCCACCATGGCAACTTATATTAATTTGCATCTGACTTTTTATGTTTTCAAACATTTTTAACTTGATTTTGCTACAATATAAAGATTACAGGCAGGCACATAATGGGGTTAGATTATAGTAGAAAAACCACCTGGTTCCCTTTAAGGGCTAGTTCACACGTAAAAACCTCCTGGCTTATTTTGGTCCTGAAAAAAAACGCTTCCTAATTAGGAAGCTTTTTTTTGACATTGCCAAGCTTTTTTTGGAGCTTTTTTTTTTTTTTGTAAAAACCGCTTCCAAAAAAAGCCAGGCTGTTTTCCCCTCCCATAAAGTGAATGGGCTGAAAAAACCGCTAGCGGTTTTTTGTTTTTTTTTTAAAAAACGCGTTGCTTATTTTTGCAAAAAAACGCGTGGAAAAAAAACACGCGGTTTTTGCCTCCCATTCACTTCTATTGCTTTCTTCAGGCGGAAAATGCCTGAAGAAAGGTCATGTCGCTTCTTTTTTCTGCTAGCTGAAAAATAACTAGCGGGAAAAAAAAGCTAGCTGTTCACATAGGGCTCCATTGTAAAGGGGCTGATTTTGAAGCGAAATCCGCTGTCAAAAAACTCCCCTTTGCCCACGTGTGAACTAGCCCTAAGCCTGTCTGGTGTACCTACACCTTTCCCTGCCTTCACTTCCCTGGTTCCTCCCAACAGAAAACAGGTAAGCATGGTGAGATAAGTGCCATGGGGAGGTTGGCCTGGAAATGCAGGAAGGGAGGTGAAGCAGCAGCCTTGAGAGGTGGGAGAGAACCGTTGTCTTATTACTATTCATGTCTGTCTTTAGTGGATCAGCAGAGAGGGTTGTTCACTGTAACATGCAGGAGTTGTGAGCAGGCCAGAGACAACACTGCGCCCGGCTTACCATGTAGTCTTAGCAGGATGCTCTGACAACAAACACACCTCTAGATTGCTGAGCAACAACAGTAACAAACGGTGCTCACAGGGAGGTGTCTGTATTTATAGTGGCAAGTAAAAATAATTTTAAATTGTTTTGTTGAGGTTTTCAATAAGCATACATATAACAGAGTATACTATTTATAAAT
Organism: Leptodactylus fuscus; assembly: GCF_031893055.1. Taxonomy (NCBI): domain Eukaryota; kingdom Metazoa; phylum Chordata; class Amphibia; order Anura; family Leptodactylidae; genus Leptodactylus; species Leptodactylus fuscus. Next base: position 180,328,028 of record NC_134266.1, on the reverse strand, counting down.
TGAGTCATTGGTACATGACATAACAGAAAATATACAGGATTAGCTATGCAAAAAACACTCTTAGCGTTGCCGCTTTTTACAAAAAAAGGGGAAAAAAATAGGTGTCTAAATATCAAGTATGGTCAGTAACAAACTCTAAGACATCTGAGCCTTTACACAATGGAATCTTGTTGAGGGTTACAAATAGCTTAAAGTTCAAGTGGGGGTTGGGACAACAAACATAAAGTGGTAAGATGCGAGGTGGTGTGGTGCACAAGTCTTCATGAAATAGGTTATCAGTTGGGTGGTTGAGAAGGATATTATCCTATTCCACAACTGTTGTACCATGGAGCAGTCCCACAGAGTCCATCATCGGAGGCCTGACATCTCTTACAATGGGGTGTGTTGTATATCCCCATCTTATGACCTCTACATGGGGTGACATAGGAGCAGTGGCATATTTATAGATACATTTGTGAAGCAAGCCGAAGGTAAGGTAGCAAATGAGTTACAGCCTTTAATATCAGAGGGAGCACGCAGAGGCGGAATAGTCGATGGCCCTATGTAAAAATGTATAATCGACTAAGATCTGTTGTTGGGTCTTTCAAGCTCACATTTGAAGTTGTGGCTTCTAGTAATTTTAGATGAAATGTGAAAATATGTGGTAATGGAAGGACTTGTCTTACAACACAACACAGTCCCACTGACTCTTAAAACACACAAAGGGCCCAACCATGTTGAGATGGGGGGGTTCTTGATGAACGCTAGAAACACAGAGTAGAAAGAAGAGGCAAGTAAAATGTAGACTTGCGCTAAAATGTGCAACTTTTTTTTCTTTATTGCAAGTGCTTAATCTCTCCTTATGTCTTTTATAGTGGTCGTGAATGTTAATAGGTGCTACTTTGTAGATATGCCTTTATTTCTTTAAAAATATTACACTATGCAGGGGCTGTGTGGGCAAAACATTGATGTAGAGCGAAAACTAAAGTATACATAGTCGTGTAGTGACCACATACTGTTATCATAACATAAACTTGCTACAGTTTGTCTGCCTGATGTCATATTATACAAGTTGTTATATGTCCATTTCTTTTTTTAATTGCAGCTAAATATGTTGATTCTAAACTACGGTCTGGAAACAAGGAGGCTACAGATGAAGAACTGGAGCGATGCCTTGATAAAATTATGATCATTTTTAGATTCATCCATGGTATGTTGTTTTTTTTTTTATACAGTTAACAGTTTTTTGAGTTGACAAACGTCCAGATTAGGTACAAAGTATAAGTTAGATGTGGAACTGCTCATTTTCTCACTCCTGTTGTAGAGAAGAAGAGCTCCCTGCCAAACAGAAGGACAAGTGGCACATATTTTCCGTGAATGGTATAATGTGACTGATAAGATACCGTATTTTTCGGACTATAAGACACACTTCTCCCCCCCCCCCCCAAAAAAAAAAAAAAAAAAAAAAATTTGGGAGGAGAATGGGAGGTGCATCTTACAGTCCAAATGTGGAGGGAGCAGAGAAGCGCGGTTTTAGCATCGCCCCACTCTTGCCGCCGCCGGCTTCCTGTAGCGGAAGGAGTAGGACAATATGCGAACCCTGGGCTTGGAAGAGACGTATTCATGGCGGTGTCAATCCATCCCAGCATTCGCTGTGCTATTATGTCGGATGCCGGGTCTGTAATAATGATCTCTGCTGTAATGTTTCATTGATTTGGATGTGGAACCAGTGGTACGGCCATTTCTCCCAAAGTGTGCCAGGATCCAGTTTTCAACAGGTACACACAGACTGCATATTGCTCATGTTCCAGTGAGCAGCCTACATGCCTGAAATGTTCTACGATGGCCTGCAGCTCTCTGAACTTTTCTCCCATCTAGCACATTTAAGGACATCATTGTTTTCATTTGTAAAGGGAGCTGCCAGCAGCTAATCTTGATGGTTTGCTGTGCCCAAGTGCATTTAGGGTGACATAACATTCCTCAGACAACCATTAATAGCCTCTGCATTTCATCAGTGAGGTTAACTTGAAGCTTCTGGGTCCTAATGCAAGATCTTTAAATCTACCTACCATGTACAGTTTAGAATAGTGGTATATTTTATATGACAGAGGGACCTTTCCGACCTCCTCAGAGACGGGACTCAGACTGCTGCCTTTCCACCCCTTATAGCTATGTCGCTGATAGCATGCAATTTTGTGGATTTCTGCACATGGATTTCATACTCCATGCTGAATAAATCACAATGCTTTGAATACTTTGTATTTTTTGATAATTTGCATATTATTGGCATAACTATCCATGATTCTCATAATTTCAAGACTTTTCCAACAAATTTTGCAATTTCGATATCAAGAAGTGTAAAAGCTAAGATCCTGGGGAAAAAAATTCCTCAGGGCACCCCTACCAAATAATTTTTATCAAGAGACAAAAAATGCGGCCATTTCCTCAAAGCCAGTGTATTTAAAACACAGATGAGGTGCAAATTTTACCATTCCTTTCCTGGTTTTGGGATAACAATACTGAATAGAACACTGTTTTGTAAGCATGCCCTAACATTCAGACTGCTGGAAATGTTGAAAGTCAGGGCATCATTGACTATAAGGCCCCGTTCACATGGGGCAAGAGGGGGCGGATTTTGGCACGGAATCCTCCTCAAAATCCACCTCCTCACAATAGAGGTCTATGTAAACCGCTAGCAGGTTTTTTTCCGCTAACGGAAAAAAGAAGCGAAATGCCCTTTCTTGAGATGGATTCCAACTCAGGAAATCAATACAAGTGAATGGGAATGCAAAAAACCATGTCGCGGTTTGTGCCAAGAACCGTCAAGTTTTTTTCAGGTCCATTCACTGTGCTGGAGGGGAAAACCGCCTGGTGGTTTTTGAGGCAGTTTTTGCCAAAAACCGCCTCAATGTCAAAATCTGCTTCCTAATTCTTGATGCGTTTTTTTTTCCGGACCAAATTCCGCCACACCCTATTCACGTGTGAACTAGCCCTTAAGGATTCTCCTGTAGACGCATAAGACAAATGTGAAAAGTACCGAAAAGTATCTGTGACATAACCAAAATCTTATTTAGCGCTATCCTTCAATTACAGGTTATTCTTTTCATTTATCTTGCAGGTAAAGATGTGTTTGAGGCATTTTATAAGAAAGACCTCGCTAAAAGACTGTTGGTGGGAAAAAGTGCATCTGTTGACTCTGAGAAATCAATGTTATCTAAACTTAAACATGGTATGTATAAAGTCAGCTGTGCACAAGATTTTTCAATCCAAGAAATCCGGTCTGTACATTGGTTGTATTTCCATGACAGCACTTTACCCAGACTCACAGTATCCTGGTTATCTATGATGCTGTGAGTCACTGCTTTAACTAGGGACTAATGCACAATAATTTATTCATGACACATGAAAGGACAGTAGTCCTTCGGTGAAGTCATGACATACGTAGATACTACAAGTTCATGAAATACGGCCAATATACGGACCATATTTTCTGGAAGTCTGTGTGCAGCTGGATTAAAGGTTTTATTGTGGGACACATCTAAACTGTATGCAGGGTAATTTTTTTTGTTCTTTTGTCTGTGTGGTTGAGTATAGTTTTAGAAATGGTCATGTTACAAGAAAGTTCTTAATTAGGGATGAGCGAGTACTGTTCGAAACTCTCATTTCGAATAGCACGCACCCATAGGAATGAATGGGCACAGCGGCACGCAGGGGGTTAAGTGGCTGGCCGGCAGCAAAGTCTGCGTGCCGGCCGCTTCCATTCATTCTTATGGGTGCGTGCTATTTGAAACGGCCGTTTCGAATAGTACTCGCTCATCTCTATTCTTAATATATCATATTTAAGAGATATGTTTCCTTCTCCATTTATCTAGTGGAATTAGTTTTTACATATTAGGGAGATTGAAGAGGAATCGGCCGGAAAAGGCACATTTATTGGTACAGCTGATACACTCTTGTACCTTGTGAGGGAACCATTTTGACACAGCTCTGCCTTCCAGATAAGACTACTGTAAAGATATAGAGGAAAAGAGCTGCTTAATATGTGGAAAAAGGAAACGGATTAAGATAACAAAGTTTCTTTATATTCACAAATATTATTCATGTAAGAAAAATGGTTTTATAATCTGAAGTGCGCTTAAAATTAATGACAAGCTTGGCTACACCTCTTATGCCCTACTTTTCCAATGCAGATCTAATTTGTTACTCCTAGAACAGTTACATATACGAGTACACTTACTGATAACAATACCATGTGCAATATGCCTAAAACTGTAGTCATGTGAAACATACTGTATCAAGAGTCTCCACTATGTCCTTACAGCTGACTGCCATCAATAAGATTGTTATAAGGGAGTCTACCACCATACCAAGCATATTCAACTGACATCACCACTTTAGTGAGTGCTATACTGTGATAAACAGTATACCATTATAGTGTATGTCCTTCCACTGTTATATATGTGACTGCTGAAGATGTGTGTGTGTGGGGGGGGGGGGGGGTATGAGACCATAGAATCGATATGCAAATGAGGCAGTCGGTGCATATTGTCACAATGTTGTAAAGAAGAAAGACTATTCTGTCCCAAAAAGCACATTACATGTGGCGTTTCGGCTAAGAGAAGACTTATATGATAATATGTGCACACAGGGAGTGGTTGGGATCGATTATATTTTTCCTTAATAGATTTGAGTTTGTTGTGAAATGAAATTTTACTTTGAATCAAAATTTCTAAGCCCTGATACCCAAACTTTTTAATGTGACCGACAAGGATATACCTATCTTAAGAATTTATTGTTATTTTCCTTCCTGTTATTCTTCTACTTGTAGAGTGCGGCGCAGCATTTACTAGTAAATTGGAGGGGATGTTTAAAGACATGGAACTATCAAAAGATGTTATGATACAATTCAAGCAGGTAAACTCAAGTGTTTTTTAAAACTTTTTCCAAATAGTTAGTAATCTGCATAGAATATTGTATAGGCATCATAATAAACTGTAAATGATAATAACTTTTTAGCAATTTTTTTTCTTTAACTGAGCTTTATATTTTGAGGACAGTATCAAAGTATTACATGGTTTAACAGAATATCAATGCAGAGACTTAATAACTATAGTCAAATCTAAATCCTGTTATTATTTTGTTTATGCTACTTTACAAGGCTGACCTGTCCCACATAGACAGACTAAAAGAACAGAGCTGTATTGACTATTGTGGGGACTGTCGGATGTCCATTCTTTAAACTGAAATGGGTGGACTTGCAGGACTTTTTTATCCAGCGATTTCTGATAGATCCTTTGCCTTACATGAGAAAGTAGACAGCTGCGCTCATGCTTGGTATATGCAGATTTTGCTAAAGATTATTAAAAAGGGAGAAACATAACATAGATACAGAAAGAAACACAAATGGTAATAGAGTTGTCACTTTGGGCATTATCACATAGCAGCCTCCCCAAAACAAAATTGCAGGAGCTGTTCAGTTGCTCTGGCAGGTATAAGCCTTGTAAAGGCTCCTTAGTGTGCAATTTTAAAATTACTATTATGCTCTGCCTGAGCTTAAAGGGACTCTATCAGCAAAATCATGCTGCTAGAGCCCCACATATGCGTGCATAGCCTTTAAAAAGGCTATTCAGGCATCGGTAAAGTTATATTAAACAACCCCCCCGTTTTAAAATAATAACCTAAAAAAGAATGTGCTCTACTTACTGAACGTGCACCCTGGGCGGGTATTCAGGGTGTGTCTTCATCTTCTTCCCTGCCTCTTCTTCCTCCGATGTCTTCGGGTCCCGTCCTCCTCCGGCGCTTGCTCGCGGACACTGATAAAAAAAAAAATAGCTTGGGCGCATGCGCAGTAGCACGCGGCTTCTACTACAGCTACTGCGCATGCACCCAGGCTATTTTTTTTTTTTATCAGTGTCCGCGAGCAAGCGCCGGAGGAGGACGGGACCCGAAGACATCGGAGGAAGAAGAGGTGTGGACGAAGATGAAGACACACCCTGAATGCCCGCCCAGCGTGCACGATCCGTAAGTAGAGCACATTCTTTTTTAGGTTATTATTTTAAAACGGGGGGGGGGAGTAGTTTAATATAACATTTACGGTGCCTGAATAGCCTTTTTAAAGGCTATTCACGCATATGTGGGGCTCTAGCAACATGATTTTGCTGATAGAGCCCCTTTAAAGGGGTTTTCTGGGACTTATAAAGAGATGTCCTCTCATTAGGATAGATTATCAGTTGAAGATTTTTGGGCAGCGCAGGCGTCAGCACCTGGCAAACCCGGGCAGACACCAGGCCCAGTGCTAAACTGGGAACAGACAACATATGCTTTATTAACAAAATAGACTTTTAGTCAGTTTCTTCCCTTGCTAAACTTGATGTCATCCATCAGCAACTCCCTCTCTGCTGACTACCGCTCCAACCTCTGTCCCTTCTCTGGCTGCTCCCAAGGAATATTTATAGTACGCTATAACTGAGTTAAAGAGGACCTTTCATCACTTGGGGCACATGCGGTTTTATATACTGCTAGAAAGTTGAAAGTGCGCTGAATTCAGTGCACTGTCGGTTTTCACGATCAGTGCCGGTACCGTAGCTCTTCACCGTCAGAAGGGCGTTCCTGACAGTCAGGAACGCCCTACCTCACAGCAGCGTTTATGGCGCTGTACTGTGAGAGCGGTGAGGAGGAATGTCCCTTCTGACTGTGAACAGCTACGGTACCGGCACTGATCTTCAAAGCCGACAGTGCGCTGAATTCAGTGCACTGTCGACTTTCTAGCGGTATATAAAACCGCGTTTGCCCCAAGTGATGAAAGGTCCTCTTTCATAACGTCGTACAATATGTGGACGGAAAAATAAAACCTTAAGGCTCTTTGAAAGCAGTGATTTGAAAAACAATAATAATAATAATAATACCTGCTCCTTTAAGGTTCACACAAACCTGGTTGTTAATGGGTTAAAGTGATGGTCAACTTTTAGTGCACACTGTCTGTACAGTTAGCAGATGTGAAATCCAGCATGTGTGTAAGTTTTCATTGGCTTCTCTGTTTATTTTAGCATGTGTGTTCTAAAATGAAATCTCTTAGTACCTGGAAACCTTTATTCTGTCTCGGATCGTGTTCCTTTAATATGTTGCAGCTTAGTGTTAAGGGGCCTTGTAGAGCCATTATGCCATTACAGTACTAAATATAAGCATAAGAAGAATGAGAGATAAATGATGTGGTATTTTGTCTACAGTATATGCAGAATCACAGTGACCCCGGCAATATAGACTTGACAGTCAATATTCTAACAATGGGTTACTGGCCAACCTATACACCAATGGATGTCCACTTACCAGCAGAGGTAAGCAAGCATAAAGATTTCTCTATTATAAACAACTTTTTCTCTTGTATATACAGTATTTTCATATGATATGTTAAACCTTCCTGTTTGAATGAATCATTTCTAAGATAGAGAACCAAGTTTCTAAGGGCATGTTCAGACAGCGAAAGAAATGCTGCGGCTTGCCTGGTGCACATCTACATGCTGGTCACCCCCATGCATGGAGATAACCCACATGTGGCTATTTGCAGAAACTTTATCAAGTTTGGTACCTTTTTTTCCCCATAATGTACATATTCATCTACAAACTACAGCACTGATGTAGATTGCATTTTGGCACACAATACACACCAAAAGCCACATTGATGATAAATAGTGTGAACATGCCCTAATATACGAGTTGTCGGTACTTCTCATTTACACCTTTTATACATCTGCTTGTAGAAACTGTATTTGTAGTTCTGTAAAAGTTTCTTATAAAACTCATTGTTTATTCACATTGTCAAGTCTATAGTTTATTCTGTACATTTTCTTCTTTCAGATGGTAAAACTTCAGGAAATATTTAAGACCTTTTATCTTGGAAAACACAGTGGCAGAAGACTTCAGTGGCAGTCCACCCTGGGGCACGCAGTATTAAAGGCAGAGTTTAAACAAGTTAGTGTTTGCTTTTCTTGTATATGCTTGCTTCATGGTTTCATGTGGGTTTTTTAGGTTTTGTGTTGGTATCCTCCTGCACAAATGAACTTGCCTGCAATTTGCTTGGCTTTTTTTATTATATGATTCTTTATGCTGCTGTGGTAAAGGTTTCAGCAGGATAAATGTGTATCTGACTTGTTAAAGGGGCGTTTAGAGGTAGTAGAAGTCAAAGTGCTATTGCTACATAAATGAACAGGCTCCATTTTTACCAGCGACTGAATTCAGAGTAAAAGTCATGTCACATGACGCTTATTGCATCTTGTTGGTTTAACCACAGCTTAGTCATACGATTGGTCAAACAAGTTTCTCAAGCTGAGCTATCTAAAAATAAATTTGTACGAAAAGATTTCATGAAGTTGCCGTAGCAGACATCCTTTCTGAAATTAGTTGTTAACACTATAAATCTGCTAATGCTAAGAAGAGCCTTTTTTCCACTGGCAGACATTTTGCTGGTTGTAAACAGCAATTGACAATTTAAAATGGTTTACTGGGATTTGAATATATTCAGATTAGGGGATGTCTCACTCTTGGAAGCCCACGCTCAGCTGATTGAAGATGCCTTGGCAATCCAGAACAGGCAAAGCGAAGAATTCAGAATGGTTCATGTCCACTAAACAGCGTATACAACTTGCCAATTCTGGAGCTCCATCACCCTTTTAATGAACTAGTCATGTGGGTGCTAGGAGTCAGATGGATAGTCATCAAATTTAATGTCCTGAAAACCTCTTTAATTACTTCTATTTCTTCTTTTTCTTTTTCTTTTCTTTTGGGGGATTGGGGAATTTGTAGGAGAAAAAAGAGCTTCAGGTTTCTTTGTTTCAAACGCTGGTGCTACTCATGTTCAATGAAGGAGATGAATTCAGCTTTGAAGAAATTAAACTGGCTACAGGAATAGGTGAGAGACAGTTTCTGAGTAAAAAAAAATGTATCTTTGTCCCATATGAGCCATTAAAGGGTTCTAATGGCCATCTGCTTTAAAGGCTACTTAGGTCCTAGGATATGTTATAACACAGTATCTGAAGAGTCACGTATCTGTACACAAAAGGACATAAGATCTAGTGAGGGTATCACAACCGGGGGGGGGCAATAAAATTTCCACTCTCTTTATGTAAGAACAGCTACAATCTTTCCTTCTATAGATGATTACTCCTTCTAGTAATAGCACTGTTTTACATCACTTGTGTCATTTACCACTATGTTCTTATGCCCTTCAGAGGTGTTAACTGAAACACCAGAATCATTTTAAATTAAACCAAAGGGGGTGTAGTCCAAAACAAAAATGTGCAGGTTAAAATATAACTTTTATTGGAACCTTAACAGATGGAGTTGCGGTTACAACCACAGTTCCTGGAGGCCGTGTGGTAGCCTCCAGTACTTAGTGTGGCCGACGCTTGTCAGCTGCATGAGCCGGTCTTTTTAAAGGCTGACACATATCAGGCTCTGCCCCCTGTCAGTGGTGACCAACCAGCACACTCAGCGGGCACCGCTGCTCCAGACAAGGAGTATGACGGGGCTGGAGTCATCTAGTTAGCAATCTAGGTTGTTTCAGTTCTAAATGGACTTCCTTAGATGTAAGGTAAGTAAGTATCAATTCCCAACTAGGAAGAGGATGCAAGCCATATATATATCCATTCATAAGGTTCCAATAAAAGTTTTTAACCGGTTAAGGACCAGGCCCAAAAGTATGTTAAAGACCAGGCCTCTTTTTTCAAAACTGACATGTGTCACTTTAAATGGCAATAACTTTGAGACGCTTTAACTTACACAAATGAATTTGAGATTGTTTTCTCGTAACACATTATACTTCATGTTAGTGGTAAACACTAATCAATATTTTTTCATTTATTTATAAAAAAAAACTAGGAAATTTGATGGAAATTTGAAAAAAATTGCAATTTTCAAAATGTGAAATTCTCTGCTTTTCAGGCAGATAGTCATACCATCCAAATACATGAAAAAATATTATCTCCCATATCTCTGCTTTATATTGGCATCATCTTTTGATTGTCTTTTAATTTATTTTGGACGTCACAAGGCTTACAAGTGTAACAGCAATTTTCCAGATTTACAAGAAAATTCTCCAAACCAATTTTTTAGGGACCACTTCAGTTCTGAAAGTAATTATAAAGGCCTGTATAATAGAAACCCCCATAAATTACCCCATTTTCAAAACTGCACCCCTCAAATTATTCAAAACAGCATTTGGGATGTTTGTTAACCCTTTAAGCATTTCATAAGAATAAAAATAATATGGCAGTGAAATTTAGACATTTCATTATTTTTCACTAATACATTCATTTAGACCCAAAATTAACACATTCACAAAGGGTTAAAGGAGAAAATGCATCTGACAGTTTATTGTGCAATTTCTCCCGTGCACAGAAATACCCCACATGTGGGTGTAAACTGATTTTTGGGCACACGGCAGTGCATGGAAGGGAAGGAGCGACACTGGGTGTTTGAACAGCAGATTTTTCTGGAATAATTTTCAGCGCCATGCCTTATTTGCAGAGACCCTAGAGTACCAAAACAATGGAAACCCCCCAAAAGTGACCCCATTTTAGAATCCACACCCCTCACAGAATTCATCAAGGGGTATAGTCAGCATTTAGACCCTACAGTTGTTTCACAGATTTTACTAACATTGGGATGTGTAAATGAAAAATTACTAAAATGTCACTTTATCTCCAAAGTTTTCATTTTCACAAGGGGTTAAAGGAGTAAAAGCCCCCCACAGTTTGTTAAACAATTTCTCCTGAACACGGCAATACCCCATATGTGGCTATAATCTGCTGTATGGGAACATGGCGGGGCTCAGAATGGAAGGAGCGCTATTTGGCTTTTGGATGGCAGATTTTGCTGGAATAATTTTAGGTGCCATGTCGCATTAGCAGAGCCCCTAGAGTACCAATACAGTGGAAACCCCCTAAAAGTGACCCCATTTGGGAAACTATACCCCCCACAGAACATATTAAAGGGTAGAGTGAGCATTTTGACCCTACAGCTGTTTCACAGATTTTATTAACATTGGGCCATGAAAATGAAAAATTACTTTTTTTCCAACAAACTGTCAATTTAGCCCCAAATTTTTAATTTTCACAAGAGGATAAAGGAGAAAAAGCTCCATAAAGTTCGTTACACAAATTCTCCTGAACACAGAAATGCCCCATATGTGGTCATAATCTGCTGTATGGGAACATGGCGGGGCTCAGAATGGAAAGAGGGCTATTTGGCTTTTGGAGGGCAGATTTTGCTGGAATATTTTTCAGGTCCCATGTCGCATTTGCAGAGCCCCTAAAGTACCAATACAGTGGAAACCCCCTATAAGTGACCCCATTTTGGAAACTACACCCCTCATAGAATTTGTCTAGGGGTAGAGTGAGTATTTTGGCCTCACAGGTGTTTCACAGATTTTATTAACATTGGGACGTGAAAATAAAAAATTACTTTTTTTTCACAATAAATCGTCCATTTAGCGCCATAGTTTTAATTTTGTAAATAGTTTAAGAATTAAAAGCCCCCCACAGTTTGTTACACAATTTCTTCTGAACACGGCAATATCCCATATGTGGCCATAATCTGCTGTATGGGTACATGGTGGGGCTCAGAATGGAAAGGACGCTATTTGGATTTTGGAGGGCAGATGTTGCTGGAATAGTTTTCAGGGGCCATGTCGCATTTGCAGAGCCCCTAAAGTATCAATACAATGGAAACCCCTCAAAAGTGACCCCATTTTAGAAACTACACCTGTCAAGGAATGTATCAAGGGGTATTATCATTTTGAGCCTAAAATGCTTCCCAAAAATTAATGTACAAAATGAAAATTGAAATTTTTAAAAATATGCCATTTCGGTGCCCAATACGTTGCACCCACTTTGTGTTGTCAGAGACCTGCACTCCTAAAACTATTAAGTGGGCCATCCCGGGGGTCAAAAAATTATATATGTGGGTGTAAACTGCTGCTTGGGCACACAGCAGGGCTCAGAAGGGAAGGACCACTGTGCGTTTTAGCTTTTGGGGTACAGATTTAGAGGGACCCTCTGGGCGCCATGATGTTTTTGCAGAGCCCTGGAGGTTCCAGTAAACTGGAATTCACCAAGAAGTGACCCCATTTTGTAGGGGCAATTTTAGGGTCTCTGCAAATGTGACATGGTGTCCAAAAACGAAGAATCTAAATCTGCACTCCAAAAGCACATATCGCTCCTTCACATCTGCACCCTGCTGGGTACCCAAATAGCAGTGTATGCCCACATGTATGACACTGGTGTACCCCGGATAACGGACTTAATACCATATGTGGGTAGAAATGGCTGTTTGGACACAGCCGGGGACAGAAGGGAAGGAGCGCTATTTTGGTTTTTGGAGCACAGTTTGGTTTTTGGACGTCATGCCACTTTTGCAAAGCCCCTGAATTGCCAATAAAGTGGAATCCGCAGACATGTCACCCCATTTTGGACACTACCCCACTGATGGGATTTATCAAGTGGTGTAGCGAGAATTTTTAACCCTTGAGTGTTGCATTTATTTAGTTTCCAGAAATGAAATCGCAACTGATAGAGAAGTTAAAAATGAAAATTTTACAGATTTGCCATTTCAGTGTGCAACATGTTGTGCCCGACTTATGTCAGCAGAGACACTCCAAAAACTGTTAAACGGGTATCCCAGGCACAACAGCTTTTAGAGCGTTCATCTCTGATACAAGGTGGGCACAACATATTACGCACTGAAAGGACGTATTCCTGGAAAAATGGTCATTTTCACCTCTCACAATCAGCTTCGTATTCATTTATGGATAATAAGTTATAGCAACACTTGGGGGTTAAAAATGCTCTCTGTACCCCTGGAGAAATCCTTCAGGGGTGTAGTTTCCAAAATAACGTCTCATATCAGGGGATTCCACTTTACTAGCGTTTCAGCTCTACAAAAGTGTCATGGCATCCAAAAACCAAACCGTCTGCGCTCCAAAAACCAAATGACCCTTCTTCCCTTCTGTGTCCGGCTGTGTCCTAATATCAGTTTATACCCACATATGACATTATGTCCGTTATCCGGGGTACACCAGTGTCATACATGTGTCATACATGTGTCATAAACTGCAGTTTGGGCACAGCAGGGCGCAGAAGGGAAGGAGCGCTATGCGGCTTTTGGAATACAGAGTCAGATGTTTGGTATCTGGACGCCATGTCATGTTTGTAGAGCCTGTAAGGTACCAGAAAAGTGGATTCCATGGGGTACCAGGAGTGACCCCATTTTGAAAACTGCACCCCTCAAAGAATTTATCAGTGGGTGTAGTGAGTATTAGTATCCCGGACGTGACTGCACAGCGGATGGCGAAGAGGGAATGTATAAGCGGTGCGGAGGGCATTGGGGACACCAAATTCCCTACTATGTCCCCGTAGCTCCTATGATTGGGGGAGTCACTCTGGGGGTCACTCTGGGGGTCACTTCTGGTGTCTTTTCCCTCATAAGCTGTAAATCTGGGATGTCCCCTGACATTCGCTCACACAGCTTATATATTCCCTTCCTGACGCAGCCAGTTGTGTTCTAATAATTTGGCAATTTTTGAGCGTTTTTGTCTTCACTTTGTGAGATGCTATATTTTCTTTATTTTTCTGGTGACGTGGCCATATAAGGGCTTATTCTTTGCGGGATGAGATGCATTTCGTAATGACACCATTTTTGGGTGTCTATATCTTATTGAATACATTTTATTAACCCTTTTTTGCTGGATTTAAAAAAAAAAAAAATCAATCCTGGCATTGAATTTTACTTTTTTAATTTTACACCATGCAGCGTACAGTATAAGTAACATGTTCCCTTTATTCTGCGGGTCGGTACGGTTACGGCGATACCTCATTTATATTATTTTTTTTATGTGTTACTAGTTCTGCAGAGGAAAAACACATTTGGGGACATAAATCAATGTTTTTTGCATCGCATCTTCTAAGAGGCGTAACATTTTTATTTTTCGGTTGACAGAGTTAGTTGAGGGCTTATTTTTTGCGGGACAACCTGCGCTTTTTATTGGTACTGTTGTCGGATGCATATGACTTTTTAATCACTTTTTATAGCATATTTTGTATGGAGAGATGGCGAAAAATCATTACTTCCGGCGAGTTTTTTCCGGGTTTTTTTTCCGGCGTTCGCCGTGTACATTAAGTATTATTTCAGTTTTATTGTACAGATTGTTACGGACGCGACAATACCAAATATGCATTGTTTTTATTACTTTTTAGTTTTTTTTTTTTTATATAATTCATTTTCTATTGAGAAAAAGGGATTTTTGAGCTTTATAACTTTATTAATTTTTTTCATACACTTCATTTTATTTTTTTTTTCATTTTTTTTTACTTTTTCATGTGTCCATTTAGGACACTTCAATCAGCAATACTTTGCTGATATAGAATGCCATGTGAGACACAGCATGCAGGTGTCCCACATGGCATTCCGTAGCAGGATGTCAGGCTGTGTAGACGCACAGCCTGACATCAGAAGTTCTGGCAGGATCACCAGGTATGTGGGGGCTTCGGGCAGTCTGGGGTCACTGGCCAGACCCCAGACTACCTTTTACTGCTATCGGCACCCTCCGATCTCGCCGCGGGGGGTGCCGATCTGATTCAATTGCTGGCGGATGCCTTTCGATCGCGCCGTGATGTTTCACGGCGCGATCGAAAGGGTTAAAACGTCCAGTCGGACTCAGTTCCGACTGGACGTTATTGAGGAAGGGGTTAGGTGTTAGTAACACCTAACCCCTGTCCCCCCCGCACCCCTCCCCCCGTGAAATAGGTACCTAAAGACAGGACGTATTTTTACAATAGTCCGGTCTTTAGGTACCTGGACCGCAGGCCGTAAATTTACGTACGGCGGTCCTTAACCGGTTAACCTACACATTTTTGTTTTGGACCACACCCCTTTTGGTTTAATATGTTCTTATGCCCTTTTGTGTATGAAAATATGACTCTTCAGATTCTGTGTTATAACATGCCTGATGACGACACCTACGTAGTCTGGAAAGCTTGCTATTTGTCATCATCTTTTTAGTCAGCAATTAAAAGGAATCAACTACTGAAGACTCTCAATTTTTATGTGTTATCTTAGGAACGCATATATTGTATAAGCAAGTGTCCTTCAGCTGTTGTCTGTTTTTAGCAGTAATAGCACAGGTTACATATTTATTGCAATTTTATAATCAGTGACCCAAACACATTTTTTGATGAAGTTTCCCTCTCTTATGCAGAATTTTAGAATCTTCTTTGGGGGTTACTCTGGGTGAAGTATACAACCCCTTTGTTCTCTGCAGGATTTCTTTTTGTTAGGGTCATCCTACAGACTGACAGATTCTTTTGCCTGTTTTAGTATTCATATCTAGTTTTATTATTCCTTTAACTGTGCAGTTATGCACATTATTTAGCTTTAAAGGGATCCTATCAATCCAGACACAATTTTTTCTAGGTACCATGTCGGAATAGCCTTAAGAAAAGCTATTCTTCTCCTACCTTTCATCGCCTTCTCCACGTCGCCGTTTGCCTGCAAGCCCATTTTTTTCTCGGTATACAATTTAGCTCTCTCGCAGCACTAGGGGCGGGCCCCAGTGCTCAAACAGCACTGGGGGCATCCCCAATGCTGCGACAGAACTCTCTCCAGCGCCGCCTCCATCTTCGTCAGTAGCGTCCTCTACTTCCGGCGGTGACTTGTAACTTCTAGGCCTTGGGCAGAGCAAACTGCGCATGCCCACAGGCTACAAGAAAATGGCCGCTTATAATACTGTGCAAGCGGCCATTTTCTCGTGGCCTGTGGGCATGCGCAGTCTGCTCTGCCCAAGCCCCAAGGCCTAGAAGTTACAAGCCACCACCGGAAGTAGAGGACGCTGCTGACGAAGATGGAGGCAGCGCTGGAGAGAGTTCTGTCGCAGCATTGGGGACGCCCCCAGTGCTGTTTGAGTGCTGGGGCCCGCCCCTAGTGCTGCAAGAGAGCTAATTTGCATACCCAGAAAAACTGGGCTTGTAGGCGGACGGTGGTGCAGAGAAGATGACATGGTACCTAGAAAAAATTGTGTCTGAGTGATAGGATCCCTTTAATGCATAGTAGGAAGTATATAACACAGTCTGATACAACGTAGATAGAGAGGATGTGTCCGTCCTATACAGTCTTCAGTACACCGTTATTAATACTGCAGAGTTACATGGTTACTCCTTTCTCTAATGTTATGGTGACAGAGGATAGTGAGCTGAGACGGACCCTACAGTCACTCGCATGTGGAAAAG